>NW_015176556.1:33299-58144 GCF_001447785.1 Gekko japonicus | reverse complement strand
ACTATACAAGGAAAAATAAGTTGCCAGCTGAAGTGGTGGTGAAATTCTCAAAACAACGTCTCAGGGATCAAATTTTAAAGTCTACATCAGCAACACCCCTGAAAATTGGGGATCAACAAATCAGAATCTTGAAAGATGTTCCATTTGAAATCAGAATGAAAAGAAAGGAATACAAAGGACTGACCACCTTCTTACAAAAACACCAAATAAATTACAAATGGTTGATACCAGAAGGATTGGTTTTCAAGTTTAATGATAAAAGAGAGAAGATTGACTCCATCTTCAAGGCTCAAGATTTTTTGAAAAAGCATGTCAGCAAAGAAGAAGGTGCAGAACTGGCCAAGTGGATGTCGACGTTAAGCGTAGAAGACAGCAGCTTGGAAGGGGAGGTGAAGGACGAGGAAGAAGGAGGAGCGTTGGGTTCAAAGTATAACCTGAGAGAGAAAAGTGGGAAGAACTATAAAACTTAAAAACTGCTATCTCTCTCCTTTTAGTGGATTTTACTCTGGAAAAACAAACTGATATCAGATACCAGAAGGACAATACTAACTTACTAATTGCCTTGGCTAACACTACTGGAAGAAAAGAAGAAGCTTTGGTGAAGAAGAAAAATGTGGATTCTCTGATTTGATTATAAAAAGGTTTAACAGATTAACATATTACTAATACCACTCATTCTTTTCTTTGTCCCTCTTTATACCCTTCCTTATTTCTAACTTTTAGCGAAATATCGCCCCTTTTTAGGGGAGCGAATAAAGCTTATTCAAAAAAAAAATGCAATAAGAAATCCCCTCCGGGGGGGGGCAAAAAAAAAGAAGGCTGAGAAAAATACATCTCCCATCAACCCCAGTAACCTTTCAATTCTGATCATGCACCAGCAGTGGCTCCCGCCCAGTGACACAACAATCATTCTATCAATCATGTGAACTGCCCAAATGCGAATACGCCCGAAACACTGGTTGTCCTGAATTGCAAACAAGTCGTCGATGCAAACATATGGGATGCTCAGCTGAAGAGACAACAGGCCTTGATAGCAGGGGATATACGGTTTTCAAACAATTCATTTGTGAGGATCAAAATGACATCACAACTTTCTAATGGTCATTGGCATACACAGCTTTTCTCTCATCCTTCCCCACAAGTGAACTTTGCAAACAGACAAGCATGAATAATAGGGCTCACTCAATATGGAACACCATTGGTGCAGAAAATTCAGATCAAGTTGCTGATAAGAAAGCTCACTCAATTATAGATCACAGAACTGCTTTTCTGTACTTTCTCTGTCCCTGTTTTGTGTTTAGTGCTATATAATATTCACACGCTGCTCTCTAATCCATCACTCATTTGTCTCTTGAGAGTAACTGTTCTCGTTAAATCAAATCAGTGTAATCTGGGAGACATGGCACATCTTTTTCTTGAAGTAACTGTGATGCATGTTCCAAATCATTCCCTGCACAGTGTTTTTATTTATCTCTGTGTTCTACTTGCACATTTGTTTACTAGGTGGAAGACATTTTTTAAGTGGCTTGCCTCGCCACTGTTGAGCGGCTTCAAGTATGCCTACACAATCCTCCTCCTTGAGCCGCAGATGTACATTTCCTCCTTGTTTATAGTGAAATTGCCCTGAAACGTTGTGATTTGCCACTGCCATGTTTGGTGTTGTGAATAAGAGTACCCAACAGGGAACACATTTGTGACGGTATCAATAGATATTGCGGGACCGTCTCTCCCCATATGTGCCCTGAAGAGCCTTGCACTCTTCAGACCAACACCACTTAGCAGGCCCCGACAGTGTTCCCTCTAAGCTGAGTTAGCGTGAGCTGGCTCAAAGTTTTTTAGCCTCCGGCTCACAGATTTTTGTCTTCGCTCAGGGAGACAAACACAGCAAACTAATTTATGCAGCAGCCAAATCACTTGCTCACAACTTTATTTATTATTATTTATTATTATTGTTAACATTTTTACCCCGCTGCGAGTGGGCTCAGGGCGGCTTTTTTGTTGTTGTTCAGTCGCATAGTCGAGTCCGACTCTTCGCGACCCCATGGACCAGATCACGCCAGGCCTTCCTGTCTTCCGCCATCCTCTGAAGTTTGCTCAATTATTGCTCAATGAGGGCGGCTAACAAGAGGGCAAAGGCCCATACATAAAAACAAGATAAAACAATAAAACCATTAAATAACAATGAAAACAAGAATAAAGTGCTCCATGCAAACAGGATGGTCTCTGAATAATTTCATGATGGCATCAGTCTTTTCATTGGGGGTGATATTGTCCTGTAGATGGTCCAAGGCCAGTCCAGCGGTATTAGTGCCATGCAAGATTATGGCAGATCTTCCGGGGACCACTCCAAACCCCATTGTTGTCCCCACCATTGGTGGTGGCGGTGGTAGTGGCAGCCCCTATGAAAGCCTGGTGGAAGAGCTCCATCTCGCAGGCCCTGAGGAACTGCATAAGGTCCCGCAGGGCCCTGATCTCCTCCGGGAGCTCATTCCACCAGGTAGGGGCTGAAAAGGATCTGGCCCTGGTCGCAGCAAGCCTTGCCTCCCAGGGGCCTGGAATCACCAGGCGGTGTTGTGTCCCTGACCAAAGTGCTCTTGGGGGTACATGTGGGGAAAGGTAAGTCGGACCCTGGCCAGCAGCTCACAAAGTCAAATTTTGCCAGCAGCTCACAAAGTCGAATTTTTGCTCACAAGACTCCGCAGCTTAGAGGGAGCGTTGGTCCCCAGCCTGGGTGGAACACTCTCCCGATTGAGATCAAGGCCCCATGGGATTTATTGCAGTTCCGCAGGGCCTGCAAAACGAAGCTGTTCTGCCAGGCCTTTGGTTGAGGTGGCGGACCTCAAGTCACATCAAACTACTGGAGAAACACCACACTTTTGAAACTAGAGAAAGACCTCATCGCGACTCTCCTAACTGTGGCCAAATTAGCTGCGGTGGCTCAAGTGGTTAAGACGCTGAACTGCAGGCTGTGGAAGGTCAGTAGTTCAGCAGTTCGAGACCCGAGTGTGCCACAAGACGGGGTGAGCTCCCGTCTCCAGTTCCAGCTCCTGCCAACCTAGCAGTTCGAAAGCAAGAAAGTGCAAGTAGATAAATAGGTACCACGTCGGTGGGAAGGTAACGGCGTTCCGTGCGCCTTGGTGTTTAGTCATGCCGGCCACATGACCACGGAAATGTCTTCGGACAGCGCTGGCTCTTCGGCTTGGAAACGGAGATGCGCACCGCAACCCTAGAGTCGGATTCGACTGGCTTTCGAGCAAGGGAAACCTTTACCTTTACACACTTGGAAGTCTTCTTCAGGTCCTGCCCTTTCTCTTCAGCACCGCCAAATCTGGGAACAATTTATAATGGAAAAGATCGCTGCCCAGGCTTGTTACTCTGACAGCATCTCCTTATATGAAGACTTCGAAAGGAGGTGGCTCCCCGCATTTATCTATCTTGCCTGGAACGAAATTGTTCCGAGGGCTTCAAACCCCCTCAGTCTGCTGCTATTTTGATCCATTAATGTTCTTGCTGTAGGCTGGACCCTGGCGGCCCCAAAGGTTTTACTTTGCAATGGCTCATTTCACCTTCTGATTTCGGTTAGTATAATTTAATTTTTTTTAACTTTCGATCCATTAAGGGGATCTTTAGGGCTTCACCTAAAGATTTTACTTTAGATTGTTCCGTTCCACCTTCTAATCTTGGTTAGTATAATTTTTCAAAATATAATTTGATTTGAACTCAACCATCGCTCTCTTGTTAGCTGTTGTAGATTTTCCGGACTGTATGGCCGTGGTCTTGGCATTGTAGGCCCTGTGTCAGCTGTGACTGGCATTCTCAGTGGTATAACACAGAAAGATAGAGTACCCTGAATAAAACTTTGTTGGTCTTAAAGGTGCCACTGGACTCAAACTTTGTTCTACCATGTGTGCAATAGCTAGCTGGGTCTGAGGAATTTAGGAATACTAGTCTGGAATGATACAAGCTCGTAGACCTAGTCTAGCATTTAAAAGGCAGAATGGATGGAAAATATCACAGCAGCCAGTGAAATTGTTCGCCCAGTCTGTCTGTAAAAAGGTAAAGGTAAAGGTTCCCTTGATCGAAAGCCAGTCGAGTCCGACTCTAGGGTTGCGGTACTCATCTCCGTTTCAAAGCCGAAGAGCCAGCGCTGTCCGAAGATGTTTCCGTGGTCATGTGGCCGGCATGACTAAACACCGAGGCGCACGGAACGCTGTTCCCTTCCCACCGAAGTGGTCCCTATTTATCTACTTGCACTTTCTTGCTTTCGAACGGCTTGGTTCGCAGGAGCTGGAACTAGAGATGGGAGCTCACTCCGTCATGTACTGTCTTGTCTGTACAGCAGGCAATAGCTCAGCACATGGCGCAATAGTCAATGCAGTCAAATGCCAACGCTGAACAATAGCTAGATCCAAGTCGAGTAGCACCTTAGAGATCAACAGGATTTAGGGGGATATCAACCTATCAGAGTCAAACCTCCCCTCATCAGATACTCTATCAGATAGGGTTGCCAAGCTCCAGGTGCTTTAGTGGTAAACAACAAAATACAACCCGTGATATAAATATATCTTTGTATTATCAAAGCTTCGTGTAACTCCGGTCCCTGCCACACGGCAGGGAAAACACCGGCCAAAATGCGGCCAATTAGAGCCGCACCAAAATAGAAACGCCGCGGCGGGATCCCACGGATCCCCTGAGCCGTGCGCCGTTGCTCCCGGCACAATCAGATGCCGGGGAGGAAGATACAGTCGGGAGGGGGAGGCTGCCGAACTGTGCATGTGTGAGCATGCGCAGTTCGGCCAGGAGCCAGGGATGCGCCGGCGGACGGACGCGCCGGCGATCCCACGGCCGACCTTGGTGCAGACTTCCCGGATGAACCACCTCGGTAGGTGGTTCATTTTTGCTGCGGGGTTTTCGGCGGAAGGGCCAGATTGGGAACGGGCGCGCAACGCTTCCCAGATGTTGTGGTGGGATCGCGGCTGTTTGCTGCGGCCCCGATCAGGTCCTCTCCTGGCCCAAAACCTCTCGTGTGACCGGGGCCTCCTTCACCTTTTCACAATCAACAAAAGTTTCTATTCACAAACATTCCACCAGACTTCTAAGGACGAATGCACACCTACAGATACATTAATGCAAACAGTCCTATTTTGTGGTCCATTTTCCTTTCCTTTTTTGTCTCTTCTGTGTTATAGTAGCACCTCCTGCGGTTTCCGCAATGGGATGGCTCAGACCTTGTTTCAATGCTTCATCAAGGCAGATCCCGCATATCTTTATTAGAATATCCAATTATTTTAAAAGCCTTCCCAACCATTTGAGTGTGCTCGTCATACTTACAAGGATTTCTCCAGGTGTTAATATTCCATTGTTTTTCGTCATACAGACTCCCAGCTTGCTGCTGAGTACTGTCTTATTTATTAAACCATCAGTGGTATCTATTCAAATACTCTCACCGAATTCATCTGACTCAGCCCTTCTAACTGGCTGCCGGTGCTTGTACCTCTTAAAGGACCCAACATGGTTACAACACAATGATTTAAAAAATTTTTTTACAAAATTTAAAACCAGTCATCAGGAGATACAAATTTACTTTACAGAACTAGTATTTTATGTCTTAACAAATAGCTCCTTAGGTCTAGAGCTGAATTCAGAACCATGAGGTACCATGGTGTTTAACTGAAATCTCTGTTTCATTTCTCGTCTGGAGTTCTGGCCCCACTGCTGGACCTCCTGATGTCACCTGGTATTTTTGGTCACTGTGTGACACAGAGTGTTGGACTGGATGGGCCTTTGGCCTGATCCAACATTAGCGTCTCTTATGTTCTTATGTCATAGCAGCTGCCTCTGAGTATTAATTTCCCTTGTTTCTTTGACTATGTACGACTGATCTCCAGGCGACAGAGCTCAGTCCACCTGGAGAAAGTGGCTGCTTTGGAAGAGAGAGAAGAAGAGAAGAGATTGGATTTATACCCCGCCCTTCACTACCCAAAGGAGTCTCAGAGTGGTTTACAATCCCTTCCCCTTCCCCCCAACAGACGCCCTGTGAGGTAGGCGGGGCTGAGAGAGCTCTCCCGAGAACTGCCCCTGAGAGAACAGCTCTGAGAGAACTTGTGACTGACCCAAGGTCACACCAGCAGCTGCATGTGGAGGAGTGGGGAATCAAACCCGGTTCTCCCAGATTAGAATCTTAACCACTGCACCAAACTGGCATAAGTGGACTCTATGGCATTATACCCCACTGACGTCCCTTCCCTCCACAAACCCTGCTGTCCTCAGGCTCTGCCCCCAAAATCTCCAAGTATTTCCTAACCCAAAGCTGGCAACTCTGTATCATCAGATAATAAAGGAAGCTTTGACTCTCAATAGCTCATACCCCCCCCCCAAAAAAAATCTTGTTGGTCTCTAAGGTGCTCCTGTATTCGAATCGAGCTGTTCTGCTGCAAGCCAACATGGCTACCAGTGTTCCCTCTAAGCCGAGTTAGTGTGAGCTAGCTCACAGTTTTTTAGCCTCCAGCTCACACATTTTTGTCTTAGCTCAGAACGATGGCTCCAGAGCAAACTAACTTATGGACTAGCCAAATCGCTTGGTCACAGCTTTAATGCCCGTAGCCAGAGGTCATTTCGGGGGGGATCGCAGTTCCCCCGGGTGAGGTACGGGGGCAGGGCACATGACGAAGCCCTGCCCCCTGCTTCCGGCCGCCCCCCTTCCGGCCCTCATTCAGCCAGGAGGAGGCAGGAGAAGAGGGAGGGTAAGTTGCTTCCTCCCTGCCTCTCCCCACCCCTGCCTGCCTGGGGCCAGGGAGGGCCTTTGCGGGGCTTCCTTGCACTCCCGCCGGCCTTGCAGGTCAACCACCGGGCCCCTCATGGGGCTCAGCAATGGAGCTGCAAGGCCGGCGGCGGCCGGGACCATTGGGGGCGGGGTGTGTGGCCTTATAACACACTTCCGGTGATGTCAGGGTGTGTGGCCTTATGACACACTTCCGGTGATGTCAGGGGGTGTGGCATATGCTAATGAGTTATGCTAATGAGTTTTCCTAGCTCTTTTTCCACGAAACGACCCCTGCCCGTAGCTCACAAAGTAGAATTTTTGCTCACAAGTCTCTACAGCTTAGACGGAGCATTGATGGCTACCCTTCCTGAAACTACCGAACATTCGCGGACCACGGATAGCCACCAAAATGGCGCTGCCTCTGTCTGGAGCACTGGAAAGAGCTGGGAAGTCGGAAAGCGAAAGATCTCATCCATCCCTACATTCTCAGCTCATAAGCTACAGGCTCCTGTTGCAGAGACATCTGGCCGCTTCTTTATGGCCCGCGCTGCCGAGCCCTCGATAGCGAAAGAGCAATCCCGAAAAGTCTATTAGCAAATACAATACGATAGCACATAAAATCTAGGGCACTAATAGAATTACAGTGCCAATAAAGCCGAGTCCAACAGATCAACAGCCAAGGAGTACCCATTAATACAAATCATCCCCCATACAGTGTGCCAGACTCTCTTGCTCCCATTTCCTCTGCGTTCCAGCTGCGACGTATGCAAATGTTGCCCTCCGATTGGTTATAAATCTCCTTGTCCTTTTTAATAGCTACTCGGTCTTGTGCAAGGCAGGTTGTTGATGGGTGTATATATATTTAGAGATGTGCCAAGTATCTTTCTCCTGGGGAATTGTAGAAAGGGCACCACGGAAGGGAGTGAATCCAATCTTCAGCTGCCAGGCTCACATTAATAAAAAGTCTGGGATCCAAAGTAGCACGAGCAGAGCTCAGTGAAAGGAACTGAGCGGTCCTGTCTTCCTGCTTCCATTGCGGGCACCCTGGAACACTGCTCCTCGGGGTCAGGATAACCTGAGAAAATCTGTGGGTTATGATTTGGAGGTCTTCGTTGGGAAGGGAGATTGACAAAACTCCATGATCAGACATACCATTTTGCCAGCAAAAAAACCCCAAGATTTGGATCCTAGCCATTGACATTCATAAACAGGGGCTTTCTTGAAATGCCATCGAGGGCAATGAAGATATGATATTTCCCACATAGTCAATATTTAATGATACCAGACACCAGCAAGACCTCCGACTACCTCTGAAACGAACAGTAAGAGAATACAGAATAGGTAATGGACAGAGCTGCGGTGGCTCTAGTGGTTAAGATGCTGAACTGCAGGCTGTGGAAGGTCAATAGTTCGAGACGCGGGTGCCGCATGATGGAGTGAGCTCCCGTCTCTAGTTCCAGCTCCTGCCAACCTAGCAGTTTGAAAGCAAGAAATTGCAAATAGGTACCATTTTGATGGGAAGGTAACATTGTGTTCCGTGCACCTTGGTGTTTAGTCATGCCGGCCACATGACCACGGAAACGTCTTCGGGCAGCGCTGGCTCTTTGGCTTTGAAACGGAGATGAGCACCGCAACCCTAGAGTCGGATTCGACTGGCTTTCGAGCAAGGGAACCTTTACCCTTTTTAATGGACAGAGTATTGGGATAATTGGTTATTACGGCAGAGTTTTGCCCAGTCACTGAAGCGTGCTCCTGAGTGCAGTAAATAAATCTCTCAAGAAGTATATTGCAAAAAAAGGTCAACTTACATTTATTCAAAGGAGACCCAGTCCACATTCAGGTTGCAGTCAAAGGAAGAGGAAGAAGCCTAATCGAAAGAGTTTTTCCCTATCGCAAATGGCCAGCTTGTCTGGCATCGTGTGTGTGGGAGGATGAGGGCATTGTCTCTACAGGAGAGACCTGCAGAGGTCTCCGTGGAAGGCCATGTGAGAGAGTGAGAGGACAAAGCAAGACAGACAGGAGGGGTCAGAGAGCGGCTGCCAGGTTAAGACAAAGGGAGGCATTCCATTCAAGGAGAGAACACCTATACACCCTCAGAGTGATGCAGCACCCCTCAATGTCTAGGCACGCTGAGTCACTCAGTCCAATGCACAGAAGTAATTAGGGATGATGATGATGATTGATGATGATGATGATGATGATGATGATGAAGGAGGAAGAGGAGGAGATTGGATTTATACCCCGCCCTTCACTCAGCGTCTCAGAGTGGCTTACAAACCCCTTTCCCTTCCCCTCCCCACAACAGACACCTTGTGAGGTAGGCGAGGCTGAGAGAGCTCTGAGAGAACTGCTCTTTCAAAAACAGCTCTTATCAGAATTATGGCATGCCCAAGGTCATCCAGCAGGTGCAAGTGGAGGAGTGGGGAATCAAACCTGGTTCTCCCAGATTAGAGTCCGTGCACTTAGCCACTACACCAAACTACTACACCAAACTGGGCACGAACCGGCTCTCACACTAAAGTTCATCATGAATTTTGGCTGATTCGTGGTTCGCAAAACAATTTTGAGGCAGTTCGTGGCGGTTTGTGGTGGTTTGTGAGGAGCAGAAAGCAGCAATTACAATGGCTCTGAGCTATTTAAACCCCTGCTTTCTATTCCATGCCACTCAGCTGTTTGGTTTAAATGGCTCAGAGCCATTTAAGTCCCTGCTTTCTGGTCCCCATGAACAGCAGTGAGGAGCAGAAAGCAGAGGTTTAAATGGCTCAAATCCATTTCACCCCTTGCTTTCTGCTTGCTGCTTCTTTTGGTGGGGAGCAGAAAGCAAGGGTTTAAATGGATCAGGCCCATTTCACCCCCCACTTTCTGCTTGCTGCTTTTGATGTGCAAAATGGCTTGGAGCTATTTAAATCCCTGCTTTCTGCTCCTTGCCAAAAATACCTGTGAGCAGAAAGCAGGGTCACAAACTAGTTCAGCTCTCAAACCAACATTATCAGTTCATGGTTCAATTCCTGGTTCAGCCACAAACCACAAACTGACCTGCAAAAATGGGTTTTGTGCCTATCCCTAGAAGTTATGGCTCTTTTAGTGTTTCTTTGCAGATGGCTTATTTCGAGCCTGTGTGTAACACAGAGCTGGTGAAAATAAAACCAAGGCCATAAACTGTCAATACAAGTGTCTTCCCATCAGCCTATAACTCATTGTGCAGAAGGTGATAGCAGGAAGACTTCTCCCCCCTCCAAGTCTGGGGTCACCATAAGTTGGTGGAGATGACATGACCGCACTTATATATGTACTTATGTGCTCGTATGCATGCAATTGATGCTAACCAAGGCCCCGGTCACACGGGAGGCTTTGATCCATGAGATGGACGGATCGGGGGTGCAGCAAACGGGCCCGATCACACCACAACATCTGGGAAGTGGCGCACACCCGTCCCTGATCCGTGTCTTCCAGCCGAAGAAGCGGATTAAAAAAAACCCCTACAAAACACTACTACCTACCTGAAAATCCGCAGCAGGGACAGCTGCGGGATCACCGGCGTGCCCGTCTCTAGCAGCATGCAAGGCCTCCGGGCAAACTGTGCAGGCGCATGCATGCGCAGCGGGCTGCCTCGCTCACTGATCTGTGGCTTCCCTCCCGGCATCTCATCATGCCGGGGAGAAACTGCACGGCGGCTCTGGGGATCTATCTGATCCCGCCGCCGTGTGTCTCTTTTCATGCGGCTCAAAAAAGCCTCACTTCAGCCGCACCTTTTCCCCCAGTGTGACCGGGGCCCAAGATAGGTTCTCTAGATGGCTGTCTCCTAGATTAGGGACTATGGGTACATTCCTCTTTCCTCCCGTTTGGTGTAGTGGTTGAGTGTGCAGACTCTAATCTGGGAGAACCGGGTTTGATTCCCTACTCCTCCACTTGCACCTGGCTGGATGACCTTGGGCAAGCCGTAGTTCTGATAAGAGCTGTTCTTGAATACCAGTCCGTTTCCACAATACCCCCTATATTGAGGGTGGGGGGTCTGACCCCTGAAAACTTACTGAATTGTTGGGTTGGGGGGTCACGAGTTTTTCCTTTCAACCCAAATAAACTGTCAGCTGCGCTGCCTTGATTTGTGAGGGGAGGGTTGAGTCTGGTGGGTGAACTTCTGCTGGTGTGGAATGTTATGTTTTTGTCTGGTGTAGTGGTTAAGTGTGCGGACTCTAATCTGGGAGAACCGGGTTTGATTCCCCACTACCCCACTTGCACCTGCTGGCTATAGTTCTGTCACAGCTGTTCTCGAAAAAGAGCCATTTCGGTCAGAGCTCTCTCAGCCCCACCTACCTCCCAGGGTGTCTGTTGGGGGGGGGCGGAGGGGAAGGAGTTTGTAAGCCGCTCTGAGACACCTTTGGGTAGTGAAGGGTGGGGTATTAATCCAATATCTTCTTCTTCTTCTTCTTGAACCTCATTTTCTCTGTAAGGATAGATCATGTGGCACTGTATGTCCTGATCCCATGAGATCTCGGAAGCTACGCAGGGTTGATACTTGGGCAGATGGGTGACCACCAAGGTAGGCTGTGCAGAGAAAGGCAATGGCAAACCACCTCTGCTTCTCACTCGCCTTGAAAGCCCATTGCTGGGCGCCCTGACCTGGATAGCCCAGACAAGCCTGATCTCATCAGATCTTGGAAGCTAAGCAGGGTCGACTCCAGCAAGTACTTGGAGACCTCCTTGGGATAGATATTAAAGTATTATAGGTGTACCAGAGGTTTTGTGGAGTTTTAGCTGAGGACTGAGACTCAATCCAGCTCTAATTCTGCAACAGCCTCAAAGGGATGGCATTTATTTGCGAGGTGCCATGGCTCAGTGGAAAAGCCTCTGATCAAAATGCAGAAAGTCCCAGGTCACCCCGACCTGGATAGCCCAGGCAAGTCCGATCTTGTCAAATCTAAGCTAAGCTGTTCTTGTTCCTTGCTGTCTCCAGCCACCTAGTGAAAGTTTAGCGGTGAGTCAAAGGCCGATCTAAATACCCAGTGACAAAATGAATGGCCTTTTTCTACAGCTCACCACCCATAACACTGGTTCTCTTATTTGAGGGGCTGGATGCCATTTGTGACAATTAGCACCCGCTCCCTTTCCCAAACAAAGCTGGGGGAAAGAGGGACAGCTCAAAATGTGTTTCTGCCTTGCTATCAAGATCTTGATAGCAAGGCGGTGGAAATCAAAAGATATACCATCTATAAAAGAACTTAAACATAAAATACTGGACATTGCGGAAATGGACAAATTGAGTCTGGAATTGAATAACAAACCAGAGAATGTATTCTGGAAAAGATGGAAGGTTATATACGACTGGCTAAAACATAAAAGAAAAATTTAAAAAGCTAGCAAATTTATTTTGAAAATGGAAAGACTTTTTGGAGTTGTATAAATGTATTTTTATCTATTATATCCTATGTGCATAATGTAAAGGTGAAAATCTGGAAAATAAATTTCTAAAAAAAAGAAAAAAAAGTCAGCCGCAACTTGATGGCCTTTCACTCACTCACACACACACAGAGACACAATTAAATGCAGCGGTATCTCTGCTTGTGTCTGTGGCTCCCCAAGCACAGTAGCTTCAGCCCTGTCTAATGCCACTCATTTGCTTTGCCGATTTGAGCCATTCCTGTTTCTCCCAGTCACGACCATTAGTTATTGTAAATATGCATTTTTTGAAAAAAGGAAAGCTAATAAAAATCGTCATGTACAAACAGCCTGAGTGACAGTCACGCAAATTTCTAAAATTGGGAGCAATTAGAGAGAAGGAAAGTGAAAAGAAGGGGGGGAACGCTTCTCGGGGGGAAATGCATTTGCGATCATGAAACGTAAGTGCTTAATTTGTATGTCCGGGACATGGGTGGTCAGCCAAGGGCATTAAGGCATCAAAGGAAAGTGGCATTTGATCAAAAGCCATCTGCATTCCAAGTTAGAGGCTTTGCCACTGTTTAGACGCCTCCCCCCCCCCAAAGATAATTTTTGTCTGTTAACGGCACAGCTGGGCATTAATCATTGTGCCTGCATGTTAACTTTGTGGATCAAAGAGCATCAAGTGTGGCATGAAAGAGGAAAGGGAAGGATCGTCGGGGACTGAGCGCAAAATAAAAAAACCCTTGCTCCCAACTCTGGTTTAACTTCTCCCTTCTGAGGGGGGGCCTTAAAACTGGGGGAGAGCGCCAGAAAGCAGCTTCAGAGATCAGAAGTCTCCTATTTATTTAAAGGCGGTTTCGATAAATAGCTCAACTTGAGGTGCATAATGAGAATGCACGGCGATAGGTTGTTGTTGTCTTTTCCCCAAAAGGAGAGGCTCTGCACGAAGGAACACACTGGAGATTCGGAGACCAAATGACACGCTCCTTTTCGTGTTTCCAGGCTTAAATCAGCATCGGGAGTTTTAGGCCAGGGGGAATCTCAACATCAATATTTCAAAGCGAAAGCTTTGGAATACCATTTGTTGAGATCACCAATCGAAATGGGCAAAGTACAGTGTGTGAACTTTGGGGCTCTCCACCACTCTTCATCAGGCGAGGTGTTAGCAAGGAGGAGGAGATTGGATTTATACCCCGCCCTTCACTACCCAAAGGAGTCTCAGAGCGGCTTAGAAACTCCTTTCCCTTCCCCCCCCCACAACAGACACCCTGTGAGGTAAAAGAAGATGAAGAAGAGATTGGATTTATACCCCGCTCTTCACTACCCAAAGGAGTCTCAGAGCGGCTTAGAAACTCCTTTCCCTTCCCCCCCCCACAACAGACACCCTGTGAGGTAAAAGAAGATGAAGAAGAGATTGGATTTATACCCCGCTCTTCACTACCCAAAGGAGTCTCAGAGCGGCTTAGAAACTCCTTTCCCTTCCCCCCCCCACAACAGACACCCTGTGAGGTAAAAGAAGATGAAGAAGAGATTGGATTTATACCCCGCTCTTCACTACCCAAAGGAGTCTCAGAGCGGCTTAGAAACTCCTTTCCCTTCCCCCCCCCACAACAGACACCCTGTGAGGTAAAAGAAGATGAAGAAGAGATTGGATTTATACCCCGCTCTTCACTACCCAAAGGAGTCTCAGAGCGGCTTAGAAACTCCTTTCCCTTCCCCCCCCCACAACAGACACCCTGTGAGGTAAAAGAAGATGAAGAAGAGATTGGATTTATACCCCGCTCTTCACTACCCAAAGGAGTCTCAGAGCGGCTTAGAAACTCCTTTCCCTTCCCCCCCCCACAACAGACACCCTGTGAGGTAAAAGAAGATGAAGAAGAGATTGGATTTATACCCCGCTCTTCACTACCCAAAGGAGTCTCAGAGCGGCTTAGAAACTCCTTTCCCTTCCCCCCCCCACAACAGACACCCTGTGAGGTAGGTGGGGCTGAGAGAGCTCTGAGAGGACTGCCCTCGAAAGAACAGCTCTGAGGGAGCTGTGACTAACCCAGGGTCACCCAGCTGGCTGCATGTGGAAGAGTGGGGAATCAAACCCGGTTCTTCAGGTCAGAGTCCACCACTGTTAACCACGACATCAAACTGGCTCTCAAATGGGAAGGTGTGGCGGCTGTGGCAGGGGTCCCCAACATAGAGCCCGTGGGAAGCATGGCACCCACTGATACCTTTTCTAGTGCCCGCCAAGTGTATTTAGGAATTGGGTAGGGCCAGGTTTGATTCCCCACTCCTCCACTTGCACCTGCTGGATGACCTTGGGCAAGCCATACTTCTGACAAGAGCTGTCCTTGAAAAAGAGCAGTTCTCTCAGAGCTGGTTACAAACTCCTTTCCCTTCCCCTCCCCACAACAGACACCCTGTGAGGTAGGTGGGGCTGAGAGAGCTCCGACAAAAACTGCTCTTTTTCAAGAACACGCTCTTATCAGGAAAGAAAATCTGAAGTTCGGAATAGAAGGAAGACCTATTTAGACTGGATATCAAAGGAAGGAAGAAAAGACATTCATTGGAAGATTCAGACTTTGTGCCCATGGCTGGGGTTAAAAGACTAAAAGGACAACATGAAGATAGGGAGGGGAGGAGGGAGGAAAGGGAGGGGAGGAAAATTTTAATATGCGGTGTAAAAGAAAAAAAGAAAAAAACCAATTAAAAAAAGAATCCTTGAAGAACAGCTCTTATCAGAACTGTGGCTTGCCCAAGGTCATCCAGCAGGTGCAAGTGGAGGAGTGGGGAATCAAACCAGGTTCTCTCCACACACTTAACCACTACACCAAACTGGTTCACTATTTGGCTATAGCATGCCGCCTTCCCTCCCTGCAGGCACCATGGTCTATGCCAACTCTTCCCCTAGGGGTGTATGTACAGCTGTCATTGCTGGCTCCTTCTTTCCCCCGTCCTTCGCCTTTGCAAGGTCACCAGCTTTGTGCAGAAGTCTGCTGAGGATGGGGGGGGGGGGGGAATCCCTCAGTGCTTGCGGAGCCTAGCTGGCAAAAAATGGAATTATCCGAAGGGGAGGGGAGGCAGTGAGGTCCGGGATGACAATATTGTGACAGCTCCGAAAATAAGCCAGCCATGCTCTTTTTTCACCTCACTGGCACCTAGGAAATGTGCAGCGCTGGATAAAAGTAATTTAATGCACTGTGACTTATTTAATCTGCTTTAATGTTAACATGATCATTTACTTTATGTGCCATTAAACTGGTTACCTCTGTGAATTCTCCTTTCCTGCTTTCCTTTAAATCATGAGACTGCTTAAGGAAGGCCCGGGAGTGACTTTACTAGTCCGTCTTTCCCTGGGATCCTGCTGCAAAATTCTACTGCAAGATGTTTGCCTTTGCCTGAAAGGACACTTCCAGTTAGAGTTGCCAGCCTCCAGGTGGGGACTGGAGATCTCCAGGAACTGCCAGCCTGCAAATGGGCAGAAACAACAACGGCCTGCCGTGCAGGTGCCTTTTCCGTGGTGGCTCCCACCTTGCGGAACGGCCTACCTGAGGAGGCCAGGAAGGCTCTGGCTCTCATAAGAACATAAGAGACGCCAATGTTGGATCAGGCCAAAGGCCCATCCAGTCCAACACTCTGTATCACACAGTGGCCAGAAATAGCAGGTGCCATCAGGAGGTCCACCGGTGGGGCCAGGACATTAGAAGCCCTCCCACTGTTGACCCCCCACAAGCACCAAGAAGACAGAGCATCACTTGCCCCAGAGTCCCTATCTATACCTTGTGGCTAATAAGCCACTGATGGACCTCTGCTCCATATGCCTGTATAATTCCCTTTTGAAGTCGTCCATGCTTGTAGCCACCAGCACTTCCTGTGGCAGTGAATTCCATGTGTGAATCACTCTTTGGGTGAAGAAGTACTTCCTTTTATCCGTTCTAACCCGACCGCTCAACAATTTCATGGAGTGCCCACGAGTTCTTGTATTGTGAGAAAGGGAGAAAAGTACCTCTTTCTCCACCTGCTCTTTCCTATGCATAATCTTATAAACCTCAATCATGTCACCCCTCGGTCATTGTTTCTCCAAGCTAAAGAGCCCTAAGCGCTTTAACCTTTCCTCATAGGGAAAGTGTTCCAACCCTTTTATCATTTAAGTTGCCCTTTTCTCCTGGCTTTCTGCAAACTTTGCCAAATTCAGTTATTCAAGAGGGCTTTCCTATGCAGGCAATGGGGAGGGGAAGTGCCGTCAAGTCACAGCTGACTTATGGCAACCCTGTAGGGTTTCCAAAGCAAAAGACATTCAGCGGTGGCTTGCCGCTGCCTTCCTCTGCGTCATGGCCCTGGTATTCCGTGGAAGTCTCCCATCCAAATACTAGCCAGGCCAACCGCGCTTAGCTTCCAAGATCTGACCTGATCGGGCTAACCTCTTCCATGTGCAGCAGCCGGTGTGACCTTGGGTCAGTCATAAGTTCTTTCAGAGCTGTTCTCGCAACGGCAGTTCTTGAGAGAGCTCTCTCAGCCCCACCCACCTCTCAGGATGTCTGTTGTGGGGAGGGGAAGGGAAAGGAGATTGTAAGCAGCTCTGAGTCTCCTTTGGGTAGTGAAGGGCGGGGTATAAATCCAAAATCTTCTTCTTCTAGCCTGAGCTATCCAGGCCAAGGGAGGCAACAGGGTAACAGCATACAAAAGGTTTCGCAAAGTTACCTGGGTAAATGATTGGGACCGTGGTCTAAGCTATTATGTATAGTTTTCTTTGTATAGTTTGCTGTGGGTCATATTGTGTAATTTTGCATCATTTAATGTCTCATGTTAACGCTGATGCTTTGTTAACTCTTACGCTTTGTTGCTGTTGTTTTGACTTTTTAGATTTGACAACCCAAATCCTATTTTTTGTGGTTTATTGAATGTCCCATCTTGTTGGTTGTATTAACTTACTTTGCGTAATCCACTTCGAGTCCAGTGAGAGAAGCAGACTATACATAAATTATGAATGAATGAATGAGCAAATGAATGAATGATCTCCAGGCAACAGAGATCCGTTCCTCCAGAGAAAATGGCTAATTTGAAGGAAGGGCTCCATGGCACAATTCCAGGCTGAAGTCCCTCCCCTCCCCAAACCCCATCCTCCCCAGGATCCACCGCCAGATCTCCAGGAATTTCCCAACCCACGGTTGGCGACCCAGATGGTAGACCTCCTGGTGGCACCTGGTATTTTTGGCCACTGTGTGATACAGAGTGTTGGCCTGGATGGGTCATTGGCCTGATCCAACATTGGTGTCTCTTATGTTCTTAGGAACTCTCGGTCTGGGGCAAGTGAGGCTCTGTATTCTTGGTGCTGGGGGGGATGTCAACAGTGAGAGGGCTCCTAGTGTCCTGGCCCCACTGGTGGACCTCCTGATGGCACCTGGTATTTTTGGCCACTGTGTGACAGAGTGTTGGCCTGATTGGGCCATTGGCCTGATCCAACATTGGCTTCTCCTATGTTCTTAGGAACTCTCAGGCTGGGGCAAGTGATGCTTTGTATTCTTGGTGCTGGGTGTGTGTGTGTGTCAACACTGGGAGGGCTTCTAGTGTCCTGGCCCCACAGCTGAACCTCCTGATGGCACCTGGTATTTTTGGCCACTGTGTGACAGAGTGTTGGCCTGGATGGGCCATTGGCCTGATCCAACATTGGCTTTTCTTATGTTCTTAGGAACTCTCGGTCTGGGGCAAGTGATGCTCTGTATTCTTGGTGCTTGGGGGGGGGTGTCAACAGTGGGAGGGCTTCTAGTGTCCTGGCCCCACTGGTGGACCTCCTGATGGCACCTGGTATTTTTGGCCACTGCGTGACAGAGTGTTGGCCTGGATGGGCCATTGGCCTGCTCCAACATTGGCTTCTCTTATGTTCTTAAGTTCCAATAGGCCGAGCTAGTTGCACACGGATGCTCAGAAGATGCGGACATCCTTCAGTCTGGTTATTTTTATTCTATTGTTTCTACCTTGCCCTCCCAGATGATGCTCCCAAAGTGACTTCCAACAATTTGATTTTTTTTTTAAAGTTAAAATATAAATACTAACAAAAGTTGTCCAGGTAAGACCAAGAAAACACTCAAAGAGCACGACGGAATCCATTTGACTAAAATCCGCCATATTCCTCTGGGTTCCACCAGAGATGTATTCAGAGGCAGAAAGAGACTGGGAAGCAGGGGCGGTGGAGGATGACAAGGTGAGGAGAAATTAAAAAGGGGGTTTTCCCCCTCTTTTTCTCAGTATTTTTGCATTTGTGTGTGTCATGGCGACCCCTACTGGGGCATAGATGATGTTCTGAAAAGTGGCTTGATAGCCAGCCTCTTCCTCCCAGCCCTTGTATTCTTTTTTTTCTTTTAATATATTTTATTCAGAAAAAAATATTCAAAAATAACATCATTGAGTGACAAAACATCAGCTGGTAACGGAACATCAACAAAACATCAACAATAACAGAGGTGAAATACCTATACTACAAGGCAGACTTCAAAATTATCTTATTCAAATCCTATGTGTTACAGTAATGAAATAGATTTGAAATAATGACGATTACTAAAGGAATGTGGGAAAGTTTTTCCAATACCGGGTACCGCTTATTCAGGAAGTTTGATTCAGACATAGGATAGTCATGTGACCTCTTAACATCCGCTATTTTATCAAAATTTATACAGTCCCACAGACACATATACCACTCCTTTACTCCAGGTAGCTGGGAGGTCTTTCAATGAGAGGCAATTACTTTTTTAGCTACAAATAATAGTGTTCCAATTAATTATTTTATGTATGTCGGAAATGTCTAAGTCAGGCCAAACGTTCAACAGTATTGAATGTATCATAAAAGGATTTGTACATCCAGTAATATAAGTTACTAGGGAAAAGGCTCATTGTGGAAACAAATACAACGGCCTCTAGAAAGAGGCTCTAGGCGGGTGCCCCGGCCTTGGACACTCAGTGTCAATTTGATGTGGGGACCTCAGCAGGGTATAATGACACTGAGTCCACCATTTTCTCCAGACGAACTGATCTCTGCTACCTAAAGAACAATTGTAATTTTGAGTGATCTCCAGCCCTCACCTGGAGATTGGCAATGATGGTTCCCCAGAAGGGAATGGTTGGTTTGGAGGGTGGAGTCTATGGCTTTGTACCTGTCCGAGGTCCCATGCCTCCTGAAACCTCACCCTCTCCAGGCTCCATCCCTCACATCTCCAGGAATTTCCCACCTGGGACTTGGCAACCCTATCTCCTTCCCAGCCAATCATCAACCTACCTTTATTTCCCCCTTACTCTTCATCTTTCCATCCCTCACACACCTGCAGCCTCTCCCATGCTCTAAAGCCCTGACTGCTATGTCACATTGGCTGTCATACGGGGGCCACCTCTGCAGCATATAAGGATACAGAGCCCACCAGTTTCTCCAGGGGAACTGATCTCTGCCATCTGGAAAGCAGTTGTAATTCTGAGTGATCTCCAGCCCTCACCTGGAGATTGGACACATTTTACCTCAGAACAGCAAACTGTTTAGAATGTTAGAGGCAAAAGCCAATCAAGTCCCATATGCAAATGACCTCTGTGTTCCGAGGCAAAGGCCAATGAAGCTGCATATGCAAATAACCTCTGTGTTCTGACTGGCTATGGGGGGGACAGCAAACTGTTTAGAATGTTGGAGGCAAGACTCAAGCAATGCAGCCAGTGGATAGGGACAGATTCTGAGTGACAGACCAGGGCGCCAACCAATTCTGGAGCGTGTGGAATGTTCTAGAGAAGTGCCACCGCCATTCGGCTTTTATATATAAGGGAGATTAGCTGTTGTAGATTTTCTGGGTTGTGTGGCCGTGGTCTTGGCATTGTAGAACCTGACGTTTCGCCAGTAGCTGTGACTGGCATCCTCAGAGGTATAACACAGAAAGATGGAGTACTCTCTGTGTCAAGGTGAGAAGAAAATGGTAGGCAGGTAATTTATATCTACTCAGGAAGGTGGGGTAGGGCTGAGTCATTATCTTGTAGGAGTTCCCCAGGCTATGAACATGCTAATGGAGGAGCTTTCCTGAGGAGGTTCTTTTGTATATGGATTGTTTCCTGAGGAGGTTCTTTTGTATGTGGATTTGTTGCACAATGTGTTTCCAAAACTATTGGGCAAAACCAACAACAATGGATCTATGTTCCTTCCTTTCCACATCCTCGCCAGCAATGAGAGCTGTATCTCAAATTTTTATGTGCTATTTTAGTTGGTGTGGAATACCACCGGTTGATAAATTCATATGTCTGGTATACAGAGTTCAAAGAGGTGGGATGGAGGGGATGAGAGGACCAAATACTTTCCCGAGTTTGATCTGTTAAAGAATTCTTAGTCACAATCATGCTTTATGAAAATATAACGAAGTGGATCTGCCATAACAAATTAAAATATTATAAATTTCCGAAATCAAGCCTTTTGAAGAAGTCAACGAAGCACTAAGCAATTTTTCAAAGGGGGTGACAGGTTTTAGGGTGACAGGTCTCCCATCCAAATACTTGCCAGGGCCAGCCCTGCTTAGCTTCTGAGATCTGAAGAGATCGGGCTTGCTTGGGCTATCCAGGTCAGGGCCGAATTAAAGGAGTGGGGGAGAGGTAGTTTTGGATTTCCTGCATTGTGTAGGGGTTGGACTAGATTTCCCTTGAGGTCCTTTCCACCTGTTTCTGTGTCTCTACATGTATTCAGTGCTTCTACAAATGTTGTCCATCAAAACGCCCATTTCAACCATGCCCAAAACATAAATCAGCCCCTCCTTGATAACTGGAATCTCAACATTTAACTTCCAATATGGAGAAGACTTTTTTGTTGTTGTTGTTCCAGTAGATTACTCATGATGAGAAGCACAGAGGACATTTGTATGCAGTGAATGTAAGAACTTCACAGGCTGCTCATTTGTTTCTTAGTGCAACTCAAAATGTTGTTTCTTAGCCTGACAGTCCTTCGTGATCGTAGAGCCAGGGTGCTCGCACGACCATCAGGATCCACACCAACCCTCCCGTCAGTTACAATGAGCATCAGAGGCTCTATATACACCTTCCAAGGAGAGATGGGGGAGCATGAGAAACAAGACCTTTACTAAAGTTGCACCTCTGGGATTCCCTGTGCAATTTTGTTGATCTTTTTGGGGCCCTGTCCTTTCATTGGCTGTTTGGTGTACTGGTTAGGAGTGCAGGCTCTAATCTGGGAGAGCCGGGTTTGATTCCCCACTCCTCCACATGCAGCTGCTGGTGTGACCTTGGGTCAGTCGCAAGTTCTCTCAGAGCTGATCTCTCAAGAGCAGTTCTCTCAGAGCTCTCTCAGCCCCACCTACCTCACAGGGGTGTCTGTTGTGGGGAGGGGAAGGGAAAGGAGATTATAAACTGCTCTGATACTCCTGTGGGTAGTGAAGGGTGGGGTATAAATCCAATCCCCTCTTCCTCCTCCTCTTCTTCTTCTTCTTCTATTGTTTGGTCACTAATTTGCTTTGATCAATACTCTGTATTTTTGTTTATCAAAATCTGGGTCATATTTCGTTATACTACACTATTCCATAAGGTATTTCATTACAGTATAAGGATATAAAAACGTAAGAAAAGCCATGTTGGCCCATCCAGACCAACACTCTGTGTCCCACAATGGCCAAAACCCAGGTGCCATCAGGAGGGCAAGAACTCTAATCTTAGTCTGATTCCCAACATAAGAACATAAGAGACGCTATGTTGGATCAGGCCAGTGGCCCATCCAGCCCAACACTCTGTGTCACTGTATCCAACACTGAATCCAACATTGGCTTCTCTTATGTTCTTAGGAACTCTCGGTCTGGGGCAAGTGATGCTCTGTATTCTTGGTGCTTGGGGGGGGGGGTGCCAACAGTGGGAGGGCTCCTAGTGTCCTGGCCCCACTGGTGGACCTGCTGATGGCACCTGGTATTTTTGGCCACTGTGTGACAGAGTGTTGGCCTGGATGGGCCATTGGCCTGATCCAACATTGGCTTTTCTTATGTTCTTAGGAACTCTCGGTCTAGGGCAAGTGATGCTCTGTGTTCTTGGATCTTCTTGGTGCTTGGGAGGGCTTCTAATGTCCTGGCCCCACTGGTGGACCTCCTGATGGCACCTGGTATTTTTGGCCACTGTGTGACAGAGTGTTGGCCTGGATGGGCCATTGGCCTGATCCAACATTGGCTTCTCTTATGTTCTTATGTCAGATCTTGTAAGCTAAGCAGGGTCAGCCCTGGTTGGATAGGAGACCATCAAGGAACTCCGGGGCTGCTATGCCAGCCAGCTGATCAGTGGGGGGCATGCTCTGAGGGTGGGGAATCCCCTGCCTCTGGTGGGGGCCTGGCAACCCTATGGGGGCCACCACAGAGGAAGCAGATGTGTGGGCAGTTGTTGATTTTGAGCGTTTGCAAGTTGCCATGACCAAAACCTATGTGGTGGGGTAGAGGGGCAGAGGGAGTCTCACAGATAGGAGAGTTCAAGACCATGAAGGGCTTCATATTGGATGGCCAGTACCTTAAACTGCTGCGGTGGCTCAAGTGGTTGAGACGCTGAACTGCAGGCTGTGGAAGGTCGGTAGTTCAGCAGTTCGAGACCCGAGTGTGCCGCATGACGGAGTGAGCTCCCGTCTCTGGTTCCAGCTCCTGCCAACCTAGCAGTTCAAAAGCAAGAAATTGCAAGTAGATAAATAGGTACCACTTCGGTGGGAAGGTAACAGCGTTCCGTGCACCTTGGTGTTTAGTCATGCCGGCCACATGACCGCGGAAACGTCTTCAGACAGCACTGGCTCTTCGGCTTGGAAACGGAGATGAGCACCGCAACCCTAGAGTCGGATTCGACTGGCTTTCGAGCAAGGGAAACCTTTACCTTTACTTACCTTAAACTGAGCCTGGTAAGCGATGGGCAGCCAGCAGAGCGACGGCAGGACGGGAGTGATCTCTCAGAATGCTCTTCAACGCAACCTATTAACTAGTCCTAGAAACAGAAAATCTCTTTGAAAGGGGGGGGGATTGAAAAGGACATCATTTTAATAATGATTCGTTGTCCCCTGACCCCTTTCCCACCGAACCTAGAGGCCCGGCTCTGAAGTGGAAACGCTTTTAGATTGGATTCTCATTTCTGTCAGCTTAGATCAGTGCGGTTGGAAGAGGTCACCGTCAAATTACTGACTTTGGGAGATGTAGAGTTCGATCTTAATTAAAGGCCTGATGAGAACGTGCTCAGTCAAATGAACTCATTCAAAGAGCAGATAATTTAAGATCATCTACCGAGGGCTACTTCTGCCGCGCGAGCTATAAAAATTTTATTTGATCTTCTAATATAAATTTAATTAGAAGAGAAGAGGACGGTTCTCTCCTTTTCTCTTTGGCACTGATTGTCAAAACTGTAGACTTTTCCAGTCCTGCCATAATGTTAGTTCTTGCTGTACCCCTGAATGGTGTTGGGAAGACTAAACTTCTGGCTTCTTTCACGCACACACAAACACGTACCACCCAGTCTTTCATATACCAAGTTCTCAAAAATTGGCCAACTAGAGCCACCGTACATGTACTCATGAGCAGATGTGACTGCCGTATACTGAATCAGACCATCATTCCATCAAGGTCAGTATTATCTACTCAGACTGTCAGCAGCTCTCCAGGGTCTCAGGCAAATAAAGGTCTTCCGTATCACCTGCTGCCTGGTCCTTTTAACTGGTGATGCCGGGGATTGAACCTGGGGCCTTCTGCATGCGAAGGCAGAAGGCTGTTCCCCTGAGCCATGGTCCCTCCCCATCTGAGGAATGTTCAACATGCTATCGGGCAAACATCTGTCTGGCACATCTTTATCATTTAGTGCGTGAGGGCAGACCCTGACCTGGATCGTCCAGGCAAGGCCAATCTCATCAGATCTCAGAAGCAGGATCAGCCCTGATTAGTACCCAGATGTTGTTAGCAGTCAGACCCCTCCTCTCACTGAGGGGCAGTTTATAGCTTTTGTTGTTGTTCAGTCGCACAGTCGAGTCCGACTCTTCGCGACCCCATGGATCATCTCCCGCCAGGCCCTCCTGTCTTCCGCCGTCCTCTGAAGTTTGCTCAATTTCATGTTTGTTGCATCGATGACACTGTCTAACCATCTCATCCTTTGCCGTCCCCGTCTTCTTTGACCTTCAGTCTTTCCCAGCATCAGGGTCTTCTCCAGTGAGGGCTCCCTTCTCATTGGGTGGCCAAAGTATTTGAGCTTCAGTTTCATTATCTGGCCTTCCAGGGAACAGAGGAAACCATATAAACGCCCTTCTTAATATATCATCTCAAGCATCATGAGTGCAACACACTGCCTGGCCCCAAATGAAGAATGAGAAGATGGAGGAGGTGGAGGTGAAGGTGGAGAAGAAGAGGAAGGAGGAGGAGCAGCAGCAGCTTCTCTTTGACCTCAACTCATGAGGTCAGCAACTCTAGGAATGTGTGGATACCAAAACAGCACTAAGATCCTACCCACTTCTGTTGTCTTCTCCCAGTGCACATCTCCACTGGACCAAATGTCAAAATGCTGTCGATTTTCAGAACCCATTCCTGGAGTCAGCAAATGGCTCGATGAGGGAGAACAACCTGAAACTTCATCCTGAGAAGGCAGAGGTTCTCTGCCTTGGATAGAAGAAAGGCAGACCAGGGACTTCAGGTCTCCCCTGTCTTATTTATTTATTTATTTATTTATTTATTTATAATAATTATAATTATACTAG
>NW_015176556.1:4620-28732 GCF_001447785.1 Gekko japonicus | reverse complement strand
GGTTTAAGTTCTGGGTCTGAGTCGGCTCTTTTCTTGCCTCTCCTGGTCTCCGTCTTGGCGATTTCTTTCCAATTCACAGATTCGCAAAATAAAGCACTCTTCTAGATGATAAGATTTAGTCCTCCATGCCTCTCTGTTTACGCTTTCCAAAGACCCTTAGAAATATATTAAAAAAGCAAATTTAGTTGAAGTCCTCCTCAAAATGTCGGGCGCAACTTCTCTATGGTAATTTCATGTAGAGTAGGTCAAATTGATACTTTGCAGGCCCTTCCTTCCGCATACAACTCACTTCCGGTCCGGCACCTTTAAAAGTTCCACTGTCTTCCTTTCGCTAATGCCCGTCTAGGAATTCAACTTCCTGGATGTTTCACACGGACCTCTTTCTTTGTGACACCAGCCTGCTCTTCCCACGCTATTGTTCGTGAGTTTCGATTTTACAGTTGCGCACACGGCTCCATCTTCACCACAGGAATGTTAAACAATAAGCGTTTTTACAGTTTTTAAAGGCTTCAATCAACTTTTTTCTCTCCGGAATCGGATTTCTGGGATTTACTATTCATTTTCCGCTCAACCGCTTAATTCAAATTGACTCCAAACTCAGTTCAGGTAAGCGGCACGTTTTTGTTATCTAGCACGTTCAAAACGGGTTTCGCATTGTTTCTTTTAACTCACAGTTGTTGTCCTTCTTCAAAGAAGTCTGCTGACGAAGAATTTATGCCGGTAATCCGGCTCGATCGGCCACTATAGAGTTGCTTGGCACTTGCCTTCTTCGTGGGAGGAGGTCAAAGCCCAATTCAGCTTCTTCCGAAGCTGGATTACGCCAACCTCACACTCCCTCTAGGGCGCTGCTGCCTGCTTGTCCCCCCCCCTCGCTGGGGAGTGATGCGTTGGGCTGTATATTGCCCAAACTGTCAAAAGTGGCCGTCGCTCGCTTCGCACGATTGCGAAACGCTTCAGTCCTCCATCTTAGCTAGACCGGAAGCCCCTGCACTTGGGTCTACCCTTGAAGAGTGCCGCAGCTCGTGCAGAACTCTGCAGCTAGACTGACAGTTGGGGCCAACTATTAAGATCATGTGACCCCCCCAATTTTCCAGCAACCGCACTGGCCACCTGCACTTGGGTCTACCCTTGAAGAGTGCCGCAGCTCGTGCAGAACTCTGCAGCTAGACTGACAGTTGGGGCCAACTATTAAGATCATGTGACCCCCCCAATTTTCCAGCAACCGCACTGGCCACCAATCCTCTCCCAAGCCCAATCCAAGGTGTTTGTTTTGACCTTTAAAGCCTAACATGGCTTGGGACGAGGGTATTTGAAGGGCTGTTTTCTCCCCTATGTTCCTGCCCAGGAATTAAGATCACAAGGAGAGGCCCTCCTGACTGCCCCATGAATCAGAGGAGCTCATGGGGTGGGTACCTGCGACAGGGCCTTTTCAGTGGCAGCCCCACGATTATGGAACAACCTCCCAAGGGAGGTGTACCTGGCCCCCTCACTCTCACTCTTTAGGAGGCAGCTGAAGACAATTTGATTTAGGAGTGTGTTTAAATTAAAGCAGTCCTAAACTGTGATATGAAACGTTGGTTAAATTTTAGATCTTGGTTTTCTATTTAAATGTTAGGTATTTTATTAATATTGTAAGTCGCCTTGAGCTCTGTTGGAAGAAAGAAACAACATGTGAATAGGGCACATGTTGGATTGCAAGAACTTGGCACATTCCAGGGTTGCCAAGTCTGGGTTGGGAAATTCCTGGAGATTTGGGGAGAAGAGCCTAGGGAGGGTGGGATTTGGGGAGGGAAGGAACCTCAGTAGAGTATAGTCCCACAGAGTCCACCTTCCAAAGCAGCCATTTTCTTTGGTGGTACACCAAACAAACACTGTGATGTGAATGACAAAGACATTTCAAGGTAAACTTCATATTACAATATAAATAAAACTTTGCAATATTACAAGGAGAAGTCCATCACTCTCATTACAATATAAATGTAACTTTGCAATATTACAAGGAAAAGTCCATCATTCTCAACTGAGTACCCGGATATAAGCTCATTTCGTCCCAATCTTCCTCAGGAGTAATAGGAGAAACCCTATGATGCTGAAAGGTGTCAGCCTCTTGATACAGCTCAATGTTATCTTAGAAGCAATCCAGTGCTTAACTTCTTCTTTGCTTTCTTCAGATTGTCCTGGAGGGAAAAACCCATGATCATTTAAAATGAAAAGCAACTGGAAGCTGAATGGAATATTATTTTTAAAAATATTGTTAGAGTTTTTGAATTTTTTTGGAATTTTGTAGAACTTTTTAGAACTGACTTCTGGTTCCATTTCAAGTGTTTGTATAAGGAGCAAAGCCGTTCTTCCTTTCTCCAACTAGGTGCAAAATCCTCCTATATTTCGCTGGCTGAAATGCTCTCCATGAACACTGTATTAATATTTATAGTAGTAGCGAACCAGCCATTTCCTTTGGTGGAGCTGATCTCTGTAATCTGGAGATTGGATGCAATTCTGGGAGATCTCCAGGCCCCATCTGGAGGTTGGCAAACTGAGCACATTCTCACAGCGCTGTCGGGAACTGTATCTCAACCCACGAAGTTCAGGGGATGTAGCCACCAGAAGCATTTCCACCAACGGATTCATATTGCTGACTGAGCAGTCGCAAAAGCATCGGAGCACTTCCACTCAGCATGTAGCAGATCTGAAATCATGAATAACCTGCCTGTGCATGACCTGGAGCACACAGCCATGAAATTGTACACAGGCAGCATGCGGAATCCCGCTGACTGGTCCGATGCAAAACCACTTGGAAATGTGGCTCAGTGCGACCCCAGGTGTGTGGCAAGCGAGGTGCGTTCGATTTCTGAATTGCTTCTTTGTGGAAATTAAACCACCTCTAGCGTTCCTCGTCCAGCCTTGGCTCTGGGATCAACTCGTGTGCAATCAGCAAGATTCAGACTTGCTTTGGGCTCCTAAAAACCTTATTCTGTTCCCAGTGTTTTTGATTGCGTGTCTGTCCCAGGAGTGCCATAGTAGTTCTCCAGGGTACGAAGAAGACGAGATTGGATTTATACCCCACCCTTTATGACACAAAGGAGTCTCAGAGTGGCTTACAAACTCCTTTCCCTTCCCCTCCCCACCACAGACACCTTGTGAGGTAAAAGAAGAAGAAGAAGAGATTGGATTTATTCCCCGCCCTTCACTACCCAAAGGTGTCTCAGAGCGGCTTACAAACTCCTTTCCCTTCCCCTCCCCACAACAGACACCCTGTGAGGTAAAAGAAGAAGAAGAAGAGATTGGGTTTATACTCCGCCCTTCACTACCCAAAGGTGTCTCAGAGCGGCTTACAAACTCCTTTCCCTTCCCCTCCCCACCACAGACACCTTGTGAGGTAAAAGAAGAAGAAGAAGAGATTGGATTTATTCCCCGCCCTTCACTACCCAAAGGTGTCTCAGAGCGGCTTACCATCTCCTTTCCCTTCCCCTCTCCACAACAGACACCCTGTGAGGTAAAGGAAGAAGAAGAAGAGATTGGATTTATACCTCACCCTTCATGACCCAAAGGAGTCTCAGAGT
The DNA here is from genome assembly GCF_001447785.1 of Gekko japonicus. NCBI lineage: Eukaryota > Metazoa > Chordata > Lepidosauria > Squamata > Gekkonidae > Gekko > Gekko japonicus. The sequence goes on along the minus strand of NW_015176556.1, from coordinate 25,172 downwards.
GGCTTACCATCTCCTTTCCCTTCCCCTCCCCACAACAGGCATCCTGTGAGGTAGGTGGGGCTGAGAGAGCTCTTTCTGAGAGAACTTGTGACTGACCCAAGGTCATAGCAGCAGCTGCATGTAGAAGAGTGGGGAATCAAACCCGGTTCTCCCAGATTAGAATCCACACTCCTAACCACAACACCAAACTGGCTCTCAGGAGTGCTTCTGGCCTCTGGTTGGTGGATACTGGGTAGCCAGAAGTCTCCATGGGGCCCTACTAGGTTGTGGTTTGGTTGCCCAAATAGGTACCGTGAGGTGCTATAATGGGCAAAGAGTCTTTTCCATGTGTAAGACCCAACACTGGAGGCTTTCAGACTACCCCCAAGGTAAAGAAGAAGAGTAGGTTTTTATACCCCATTTTCTCTACCTTAAGGACTCTCAAAGTGGCTTACAATCACATTCTCTTCCTCTCCCCACAACAGGCACCTTGTGCAGTAGGTGGGGCTGAGATTGTTCTGAGAGAACTGTGACTGGCCAGAGGTCACTCAGCTGGCTTCATGTGTCTCAGCGTGGCTTACAGTCACCTTTCCCTTCCCCTCTCCCCAACAGACACCCTGTGAGGTAGATGGGGCTGAGAGAGTTTTGAGAGAACTGCTCTTGAGAGAACAGCTCTGAGAGAACTGTGACTGGCCCAAGGTCACCCAGCAGGCTTCCTGTGGAGGAGCAGGGAATCAAAGCCGGTTCTCCAGATTAGAGTCCACCACTCTTAACCACTACACCACGCTGGCTGTCAGGAGGAGCCAGGGTTCCAGCTACCACACTTCTCGTACATGGTGTTCCGATATGTTTTAATAGACCTGTTGGGTATCCAAGGCACTGCTCGGTGGAAGTGCCGAAGTGACACGCTCGGTAGTCTTTGGTAAATACCCGCTTGAAAAATCCCAGCTGTCATAAAGATAACCAAGCTGTCGGTTCCCAAAGTCGGAGAGAAGCAAGGAGGTGAGCCGAAATGAGACCCAACGTGAAGAATTTCCCCGTCACCCTGTCTGGGGAGGCATCTGCCTCCAAGTACCAGCTCTCCAGTCAACAGGCACTTTGATCGCAGGATGATTTATGTCAGCCGTCAACCAGCCAGCGCGCATCTGTCATCCGGACAATGTGGGATAGAAGAGAATTTAATTGCTTCTGGATTATAAATAAAAACGAACATTGCAGAAATGAATTACACAATCACCGTCCGTTTGTTCGTTGCGCTATCAAGGGCAAGGGGAACCAGTGGGCATAAAACAAAGTCGTTTTTTCCTCCCCCCCCCCCTCTACCGGGAGGCACCGTTGGGAATGTTTCAATAACAAACGGCAACCGTCGCCTTTTCGAGCAGAGGAGAACCTGCATTCTGGAAAATCACTGGATTGATGGATCTGGCACATGTCTTCCATCAGTTGCCGCGGTTTGCTAATGGAGGAAGCAATCTGGAAAGAAAGGACTTGTGAATGTCATGCGCTGAACAAACTCGAATGCGCCAGTCTTCTCTTTCCTGATCTCCGCTGGATTGTCCGCCAGTTTGGTGGACCCATAAGCACGACCCGTTTGATGGCGGAATCACGGAGTCATCTTTCGCTTCCAGTTCTTGGTGTCATAATCGGTCTTTTTAATGTGCTGGAACGTTTGTCGATTTAAAAATGCATACGTCACTTCTTCCTTTTGAAGTGGCTTACTATGCAAATGAGTACCTGCTACAAAAAGAGCGTTTGATGGCGGAATCACGGAGTCATCTTTCGCTTCCAGTTCTTGGTGTCGTAATCGGTCTTTTTAATGCGCTGGAACATTTGTCGATTTAAAAATGCATACGCCACTTCTTCCCTTTGAAGTGGCTTACAACAGAAAAATTAAAACACCCTACTTAAAATGGCCTGTAAGGCAGAGACAGGAGGACCTGTAAGGCAAAGATGTTCCTCCAGGCCTTTGGGTGAGAATAAATAACAAAACTGCAGCACGGTTAAACGGAGATGAGCACCGCAACCCTAGAGTCAGATTCGACTGGCTTTCGAGCAAGGGAGACCTTTACCTTTACCTTTTTACAACAGAAAAATTAGAACACCCTACTTAAAATGACCTGTAAGGCAGAGACGGGAAGACCTGTAAGGCAAAGATGTTCCTCCAGGCCTTTGGGTGAGAACAAATAACAAAACTGCAGCACGGTGTATTAGACTGTATATAAAGCCTACACTCTTATTTCTCTTAACACCTATGTCTGTTATTTTATTATGATATTTTTTGTAATGTAAAGCCAGTTTGGTGTAGTGGTTAGGTGCGCGGACTCTAATCTGGGAGAACCGGGTTTGATTCCCCCACTCCTTCACTTGCACCTGGCTGGATGACCTTGGGCAAGCCATAACTCTGGCACAGCTGTTCTTGAAAAAGAGCAGTTTCTGTCAGAGCTCTCTCAGCCCCACCTACCTCACAGGGTGTCTGTTGTGGGAGGACCTGTAAGGCAAAGATGTTCCTCCAGGCCTTTGGGTGAGAATAAATAACAAAACTGCAGCACGGTTTATTAGACTGTATATAAAGCCTACACTCTTATTTCTCTTAACAATTAAAACTTATATCTGTAATTTTATTATGATATTGTACTGTAAAGCCAGTTTGGTGTAGTGGTTAAGTGCATGGACTCTAATCTGGGAGAACCGGGTTTGATTCCCCCACTCCTCTGCTTGCACCTGGCTGGATGACCTTAGGCAAGCCGTAGTTTGGCACAGCTTGGGGAGGGGGAGGGAAAGGAGTTTGTAAGCCGCTCTAAGACTCCTTTGGGTAGTGAAGGGCGGGATATAAATCCAATCTCTTCTTCTTCTCCTTCTTCTATATTGCAAAATACAAATGGTAAATTTTATCAAATTTTGTTGCCGAAGGCTTTCACGGCTGGAGTTCATTAGTTGTTGTAGATTTTCCGGGCTGTATGGCCGTGGTCTTGAGAGAGGAGAGATTGGATTTATGCCCCGCCCTTCACTACCCAAAGGAGTCTCAAAGCAGCTTACAAACTCCTTTCCCTTCCCCTCCCCACAACATACCCCCTGTGAGGTAGGTGGGGCTGAGAGAGCTCTTGACAGAAACTGTTCTTTTTCAAGAACAGCTGTGCCAGAACTATGGCTTGCCCAAGGTCATCCAGCAGGTGCAAGTGGAGGAGTGGGGAATCAAATCCAGTTCTCCCAGATTAGAATCCACAAACTTAACCACTTCACCAAACTGGCTGTCTTGCCACTGTAGGACCTGACGTTTCGCCAGCAGTTGTGACTGGCATCCTCAGAGGTATAACACAGAAAGATGGAGTACTCTCTGTGTCAAGGTGAGAAGGAAAACGGTAAAATTAGAATTTCAACAGCCAATCCATATGCAAAAGAACCTCCTCAGGAAAGCTCCTCTATTAGCATGTCACAGCCTGGGGAACTCCGACAAGATATTGACTCAGCCCTACCCCACCTTCCTGAGTAGATATAAATTATCTGCCTACCATTTTTCAAAAAGGCTCAGGACACCTGATATAGACTTATCTTGTCAGATCTCAGAAGCTAAGCAGGGTCAGTACATGGATGGAAGCCCACCAAGGAAGACTCTGCAGAGGAAGACAATGGCCAACCACCTCTGCTTCTCACTTGCCTTGAAAGCCCCTTGCCGGGGTCACCATGTCAATTGCAACTTGATGCTGCATACATACATATCTACTGAAATCAAGGGCAAAGAGCTCCTCAGGAAGACAGGAAAACAGCCATTAAGTCCAATGGTCAAATAACAAAGGTGCCTTGATCCAATATCATCCTGGAAATACCATCCAGAGAAGAGCAACCATACACAGCTTGTGGTTACTTAGGATTGTTGGAGAATTCGAAGCTGGTGCATGAGTCGATACCGGGAGAGGTGGAGCATCGTATCTTCTTCACCGTATCTTACCACATTTGGGCTCAACATACATTTTTCATAAGAACCCAAAGATTGCCTATTCCAGAATACACCATGATGAGTGCAATACTTTTCTAAGCCTATTGAAGTCAATGGGTTTAGAAAGGTATAATTCTGTTTAGGAGCAAATGACCCAGATCTCATTGAGGGCTAATTGACAGAGAATGGCAGGGGTTTAAGTGTTGGCCTAGGACTGAGAAGACCTGGGTTCCAATCCCCATTTAGTCTTGAAGTTCACTATGTGAATGTAGGCCAGACTCTCTTTCTCTATGTGTGTCTATGTCAGTCTCTCTCTCTCTCTCTCTCTCTCTCTCTCTCTCTCTCTCTCTCTCTCTCTCTTCCAGCCATCTACCTTACAGGGTAGATGTGATGATGACGTGGAGGAACTCTGAGGTTTTTGAAGTAAAACCTGGATAAAAATGTATTAGTCAGTCCATCACTCTGTCTCCAAAACATGGCCCATCTGATATCTCACATCTGTAAGAAGCTTTTTTTAAAAAATGGAGGAGGAGGAGGAGAACTCTGGAGGAAACAGCTCTGAGAGAACTTGTGACTGACCCAAGGTCACCCAGCTGGCTGCATGTGGAGGAGTGGGGGAATCAAACCCAGTTCTCCCAGGTTAGAGTCTGCCACTCTTAACCACTACATCAAACTGACTCTCAGAAAATGGTATTCCTTGTTGTGGACCTCATAGCGTCTTGTAATGGGAGGCTGCGGTGGGTGGGCTGAGCCCTCAAGGCCCAGGCAGTGGCGGGGTATCACATACAGCTTGGTTGGAAATAAGAGGCAGAAGTGACCGGGGCCACTGACAAGAGTATGGGGACTGGCCCAATGGTCTAGGTCTTTAAAAGGGAGGCTGGTGAAGGCGGAAGGCAGCATCTGAGCCTGTCCTGGGGCATGACAGAGGCTTGGGTAGTATACTGGCTTGCAGGCTTTTCATATCAGGTTACAGCATTTCATCCGGCTTCTCCAAATAACAAGGCCAGAGGAAAGTAGGTTTGCCAGCCCCCAGATCCGAGTGAGGGATCCCCCACTTTCAAGGGCGCATCCCTGATGTGATCACATCACCCAGAAGTGATGTCATTCCATCGGGGCTGTCATGTGGAGACACTCTGGTTTTTGGGCAAAATTCAATGGTGAGGTCAAATTTGCCATAGAGTTTTGCCCAAAAACCAGAATGTCACCCCTGGCATCACTGACATGAAGACGCCTCTTCTGGGTGATGTAATCATGTTTCATGACATCATGCAATGTCCCCACCCATCCCTGGAATAACCCCCAAATCCCCCTGCCATATCGACAAGGGACCTGGCAACGCTAGAGGAGAGAGTTTCAGACCAACATGGCTACCCACCTGGATCGATCTTCATGGAAGGCCAGAGGAGGTTTCAGAAGTTCAGTGTCGTGCAGTCCAAGGTCACCATTTCAGAATTCAATCAAAGCAGTGTTGTTCGGTCCAAGGTCAGGTCTCCAGAAATCAATTTGGCTGTGTTGGCAGTTCAGCGTCTAATGTACACGTGGTGTCCATGCCTAAAAAGCCTCTCTCATTTATAGCCATATGCTTAAATGGCTGGCATGCCTACCGCCAGCTGCTCAGGAACAGTCCTGCAAAGACTCATCTTCATTATCAAGAGGCAGCTGGTGTCGAGCCAGGAGGCGTGCACTTTGCCGTCCAGCCTGTAACTCAGCTCTCAGCTTTCTTCTGTGATGTTCCAAGGGTGCAGGTGATGGCCAACTGGTTTTCACCTACTGAATCAGAGCTGGAGTGTGGAGGTGGTTCTGCACCAGCTGTTGGCTGTAAATCCTGGCATGCCTGCATCTCATTCTCCTGCTGGTCGGCTTCTGTCAACTCTAGGCTGGCTACACAGATACCCTCCTCCTCTGAGAAGTCCTCACTAGTGCTGAGCCCTGGGTGACCCATGACAGGTAGGCGATGGCTGATGAAGTGCAGAAGCAAGTGGCAGCCTGGACCATGGCACCCCTACTTACAGAGCCTCCAAATTCTTTGCATGGTTGGGTCCTTCCTCACATCCTGGGGAAGTCCATTCCACAGAACAGGTGCATCCACAGAGAAAGCCTGGGCCAAAACCTCAATTGCCTAAGAGTGCAATCCTAAGCAGATATACCTTTCTACGTCCATTGACATCTTAGAAGGGTGTAAGAAATAGTTTAGAAATTGCATATAAATGTATTGCCATGCATATAAATATATTACAATACAGATACAGAATGAGAACAATATAAATGTATGAGGAAGTGGATTTTGAACAAAAATATCTGTTTTTTTATCTTTAATGTGAGATATATAATAGACTTTCTTTTGAGCTTTGGTGTATTAAAAGTTATACTCGTTAATCAACACCAATGGTGAGGAGTCTAGGAGTGATCGTGGATGCCTCACTGTCAATGGAGGCCCAGGTCACGAATGTTGCCAGATCAGCCTTTTACGATCTTCGGCTGATCAGACAAATGGTTATCTCTCTCTCCTCCTGTGACTTGGCCATGGTGATCCATGCAATGCTCACCTCCAGGTTAGGCTACTGTAACTTGCTCTATGCAGGGCTGCCCTTGAATTTGACCCAAAAACTTCAGCTGGTGCAAAATGCAATGGTGCACCTCCTGACTGGGATGTCTTTGCGGGTGCATATACAGCCAATGTTTCACCAGCTGCATTGGCTTCCAGTTGAGTACCGGATCAAGTTCAAGGTTATGGTATTAACCTTTAAGGCCCTATGCAGTCAGGAACCAACATATCTGCAGGACATCTTCCAATATGTCCCCCAAAGAGTTCTACGCTCATCACAACCAGTGTTCCCTCTAAGCTGAGTTAGTGTGGGCTAGCTCAAAGTTGTTTAGCCCCTGGCTCACACATTTTTGTCTTCGCTCAGGAAGGGTGGCTCCAGAGCAAACTAATTTATGCAGCAGCCAAATTGCTCGCTCAGAACTTTAATGCCATTATATCACAAAGTAGAATTTTTGCTGAGAAGACTCCACAGCTTAGAGGGAACATTGGTCACAACAACATCTTCTGGTAGTCCCCGGCCCAAAAGACATCCACATAGCCTCGATCAGAGCCAGAGCTTTTTCAGCTCCAGTCCCTGACCACTAAGGGGCCTTGAACCCCAAAAACATGAACCAAATCCAGTGCTCCACTGCCTCCTCCTGATTTAACAATAGGGTGGGTACCGCTTTTGAAAACAAATATCATAAAGCTTCCTTGCAGAGATTGCAAAAACTATCAAGTGCCATCAGGACATGGGGATCATAAGTTATGGGTGGCCCAGTTTGGGACGCCACCATCTCACCTTAGAAACAAAGAAGATCACGTACTTTACGTACCTCGAAAGTATTTCATTTGTGAAGGTTGGAGAAAAAACACGCAGGTCTTTGGACAATCCCTAATTCCAAAATCGGTGCGAGCAGGTTCGGTTTCAATTGCTGGCCTTAATGAGCGATAATGATGTGATGCATGATTAACTGGCTTGATAGCAAGTGCTTAGCAAGACTGATATCCCATGCCATCCTAACCAGGACGCTCATAAAAAAACAACTGTGCCGCCTTCCATTTTGAAACGCTCGCTGAATGACATTTTAGAGATCACCGATCTTCCCTGGACTAGTCACCTGAAGGAGAAAAGGAATCAGGCCCGTAGCTACGGGGGGGCATTTCGGGGCCTGCCCCCCCCAACTTCCTGCAAAGCCCCCTGACTTTCATCCAGCCCTCAGCCCCCCCCCCAGGTCTCTGGGCCGCCTGGAGGACTACCAACTCTCTGAGCCACCCAGTGGACTCCCCACTGCCTCCCCTTCCCCAAGCGTGGCTTGCTTCCCCACGTAAGGCAGGCAGAGTGCGAAGGCTGCAAAAGTGAGTTTTTAATATTTTATTTTATTTTATTTTGTGATGTCAGAGCCCCCCGATTTTTTAAAAGGCCCCCAGAATTATAAAATCCTGGCTACGGGCCTGAAAGGAATCATGGAATGCCGGTAGCCCTGTTCATATGAACAAATGACCCCAAAGACTTCCCTTCAATGTCTCGACCTCTTGGTTTCCACCACAGAATCTGCTATAATTATTAGCTGGCCACCCACCAATAACTGGTCATGCGAGCTGTCTTCTCATGGGACCAGTGTGACTTGGAAACAGCTCACTTAGAGCAGATCCTGCTTTTCCTTCCCACAACACCTGACTTTTAAGGTCTACGTAAAATATCTCAGTTGGCTTCCAATTGACTTCTGGGCAACATTCAAAGTGCTAATTATTACCTAGGGCTCTTCCACATCCTTATTTTCCTCACTTGTGTGTTCCTGTTGCTTCGGGAGGGTTTTCTGTTCTGCACATGTTTTGCGCCCTCTAGTGGTCGATTCAACATTACATCCATTTATGTCTGCCATATCCGTCTTGCGGATTTAAACGGCAGGTGTTTATGACCGACATAAATCGATGTAATATCGAATCAACCACTAGAGGGAGCAAAACATGAGCAGAACGGGAGGGGGGGAATCCCTGAAGCGACAGGAACACACAAGCGAGGAAAATGAGAATGCGCAAAAACCCCAACAAATATTACCTAAACTGCTGGGGACTAGAATATTTGGAGGAACATCTTCTCCTGTATGGAGATAATCTTAAAGGCCCTGCTGTAGAGGGTGAGAATGAGGGTTAAAGGGGTGTGTTTGTATGTGTGTGTTTCTTGTATGATGCTTAGATGTCCTCCCCACAGAATTTCAATCTATGCCAAATTCAGTGTCTGTTGGGTAAAGGCAACGGCTACCCTTGAAGAGAGTTTGGAGGCTGCAGCTAGTGCCGAACACTGCGGCTAAATTGCTGGCTGGGGCCAGATATTCAGAACCTAAAAAGGTAAGTGAAACAGAACAGAGGGCCAACACTAAAAACTGAATCTTTATAATATAAAAAGATACATGTATTTATTAGCAAAGAATGAAAAAACATATAAGGGCCCAATCACACCTCACGTAAAAATGCCAATATCTTACCCACAAGGGCCAATGGACTTGACCTGACGCGTTTCAGCCTGTATAGGCCTTCTTCAGAGGTCAAACACAATGAGGAGCATATAGTACAATACAATCATACAATTATGCAACATGGATACAAGATGGACCAGAAAAGAATTGTTCCAAAGTGAAACCACTAGGCACAAAATAAAAGTATAAAGGGGGGCCTCCAAAGATGCAATCACACGCCAAATGATGTTTCACTGATGATAATTCCTGGTCCAGAAAGTGCCTTCCAATGATTGTTTAGCCAAAGCATCCTCAGTAAAATTGTCCCTTCAGCAAAGCCTGGCAGGAGAGCTCTATCTTGCAGGCCCTGCGGAACTGTAAAGGGCCCCACAGGGCTCTGATCTCTTGCCCGGCGGAAAACCCTAGGGGGGTCAGCATAAATCAGCTGTGGCTGGACTACGAAACAACAACAAAACTTGGTCCAGAAAGGGCCAATTCATTTGCTCTGTCTTGCAGGCCCTGCGGAACTGTAAAGGGCCCCACAGGGCTCTGATCTCTTGCCCGGCGGAAAACCCTAGGGGGGTCAGCATAAGTCAGCTGTGACTGGACTACGAAACAACAACAAAACTTGGTCCAGAAAGGGCCAATTCATTTTTTTATTTTATTTTATTAAATGTATGAATCGCCCAACCCTGCAAGCAGACTCTGGGCAATTTACAACCTTAAAAGCTGTTAAAAATACAATCAGCATAAAATTGTCACAATACACCAACAAATTAACCAGTCCAGATGGTGATAGATAGATAGATAGATAGATAGATAGATAGATAGATAGATAGATAGATAGATAGATGATAGACATATAGACATATAGACATATAGAGATGATAGATAGATAGACAGACAGACAGACAGACAGATAGATGATAGACAGACAGACTGACAGATAGATGACAGACAGACAGACAGATAAATAGACAGACAGACAGACAGATAGATGATAGACAGACAGACTGACAGATAGATAGATGATAGACAGACAGATAAATAGACAGACAGACAGACAGATAGATGATAGACAGACAGACTGACAGATAGATGACAGACAGACAGACAGACAGACAGATAGATAGATAGATAGATAGATAATAGATAGATAGATAGATATAGATATATATACCCCTTTTTGCCAGCTACAGTGCTGTCTGCGCAGCAGGGCAGGAAAGGGGACGTGGAGGTCACGGGAAGAAAAAGAGGGTGCCTGTCTTAACCGTTGCTGCCCTCAACCAAAAGCCTGGTGGAACACCTCTGCTTTAGAGGCCCTGCGGAATTGCGTCAGATCCCGCAGGGCCCTGATGTCCTTTGGCAGAGAGTTCATCCAGCCCTAGTCGAGGACAGTCGGACCTCCCTAGGGCCGGGGATCACCACTTCAAAATGGAAGTTGACAGAGTTGTGTATGTTTTTGTTCTTTCCCCCCTCCTTTCTGAGCATCCCAATTGCTGGCCTGGGAAATGACGTTGATCTGTCAGAACTCAGTATAGTTTCCAAGGTCACCATGTACTGATGGCAGAACGTCCCCCCCCCCCAGTTTTAACAACTCCTCCTTCTGTCCTTCACTTGTCCGCCTTTCCCACCGATTGTTCCATTTTGAAGGCCTTGATAGAAGGGTGATTTTTTTTAAAAAAGGGGGAGTCACATCGCCCGATCCATACTCATTAGGAGCACCACAGATCGCTGTTGCTGGTGCTACCTTCGGTGCTAATTGATGTGTCATTAAACTTTGAAAGGAGAAGGTTCTTGCTCCCGTGACAGCTGTTCGGCGGTGTGGTGGGCTGAGAAAGAACATCATTAAGCGTCATTAAGGAGAGAGGCTGAAACATAAGGAAAGGAACCTTTCTCTCCGCGAGATGAAAAGCCCTCTGTGTATACAAAAAAATGATGACGGCTCATAACTGACCCCGCCGAAACGTCAATGAGGAGGCAGATGTCCAACAGACCGCAGGCGGGAATAAATGCCAGCGCGTCATTTCGTTCCCGCTCCCGCCAATCTGCTCCACTGCCTCCTCTGACCCACCACCGTTTCATCCTCCTCTCCGTTCCCCTCACCTTTGCTCCGTTTCACTGTATCCCCCCCCCCCCAGTTTGGAAGGCAATGGGACACTAGTATTGTCCATTGTTGTCATTCTGTATAACGTAAGAACGTCAGAGGAACCCTGCGGGATCAGACCAATGGTCCATCTAGTACAGCATCGTGTCCTACATGATGTCCTACATCCTGTCCAACCCGTTCCTCTGGAGGGCCAACAACAGGGCATGGAGGTCAAGGCCTTCCCCTAATAAGGACATAAGGAGAACCCTGCTGGATCAGACCAGTGGTCCATCTAGTCCAGCATCCTGTCTCAGACAGAGGGCAACAATAGGCCATAGAAGCCAAGGCCTTCCTCTGATGAAAACATAAGATGAGCCTTGCTGGAGCAGACCGATAGTCCATCTAGTCCGGAATCCTGTCTCACACGGGGGCCAACCAGTTCCTCTGGAGGTCCAACAACAGGGCAGAGAGGCCGATGCCTTCCCCTGATAAGAACCTAAGAAGAACCCTGCTGGATCCATCTTCTCCAGCATCCTGTCTCACACAGAGGCCAACCAGTTCCTCTGGATGGCCAACAACAGTTCCGAGAGGCTGAGACCCTCCCCCAATGTTGCCTTCTGGCACTGGGATTCAGAAGCTGACTGCCTCTGAATGTGGAGGTTCCCTTTAGTCGCCATAACTAGTAGCCACTGATAGACCTGTCCTCCAAGGATCTGTCTAATCCCCTTTGAAAGCTCTCTATGCCTGTGGCCATTACCCCATCCTTTGGCAGCAAAGTCCACATTTTAATCTGTCACTGTGTAAAGGGCTGTTTTATACTACTCCACTCCGAAGATAAATTGTCAGATCATAGATTTCTCACTGAGGGGTGACATGATCGAGGTTTATAAGATTATGCATGGGAAAGAGCAGGTAAAGAAAGAGGTACTTTTCTCCCTTTCTCACAATACAAGAACTCGTGGGCACTCCATGAAACTGCAGAGCGGTCGGGTTAGAACGGATAAAAGGAAGTACTTCTTCACCCAAAGAGTGATTAACACATGGAATTCACTGCCACAGGAAGTGGTGGATGCTACAAGCATGGACGGCTTCAAAAGGGAATTAGATAAGCATATGGAGCAGAGGTCCATCAGTGGCTATTAGCCACAAGGTATAGCTAGGGGCTCTGGGGCAAGTGATGCTCTGTCTTCTTGGTGCTGGGGGGGGGGCAACAGTGGGAGGGCTTCTAATGTCCTGGCCCCACTGCTGGACCTCCTGATGGCACTGGTATTTCTGGCCACTGTGAGACACAGAGTGTTGGACTGGATGGGCCTTTGGCCTGATCCAACATTGGCGTCTCTTATGTTCTTATGTTCCCCCAAGCCCCTGCTCATTCATTCTTGAAACTCACTGGATGACCTCGGACTAGTCACTATCTCTCAGTGTAACCAACCTCACAGAAGATAGATCAAGATGGGTAGCCGTGTTAGTCTGTCTGTAGATGTAGAAAGGAGCAAGAGTCCAGGAGCACCTTAAAGCCTAACAAAATTTGTGGCAGGGTAGGAGCTTTCATGAGTCACTGCTCACTTCTTCAGAGTGTGAGCAGTGACTCACGAAAGCTCCTACCCTGCCACAATTTTTGTTAGTCTTTAAGGTGCTATTGGACTCTTGCTCTTCTCTACTGCTGCCTCACAGTGTTGCCGTAAAGATGAGAAGGGGAGCAGACCATGTATCCCTCGAAGGGGGGTGGGATAAGAACTGAACGAATGAAATGAATAAGCAGGAAGCCAGGTCACATGACAAGACCAGATTTGAACCGTGACCAGGCAATATATAGTAAGGGTTGAGGAGTCTTCCATTTTTTCAGACGTAAGAACATAAGAAGGTCTCCTATTGTATCAGAACACTCGTCCATCTAGTCCAGCATTCTGTGTCTCACAGTGGCCAACCAGTGCCTCTGGAGGGCTAGCAACAGGGCATAGAGGCCAAGGCCTTCCTCTGATAAGAACATCGAAAGAGCCCTGCTGGATCAGACCAGTGGTCCATCTAGTCCAGCATCCCATCTCACACAGTGGCCAACCAGTTCCTCTGGAGGGCCAACAATAGGACATAGAGGCCAAAACCTTCCTCTGATAAGAACCTAAGAAAAGCCCTGCTGGATCAGGCCAGTGGTCCATCTAGTCCAGCATCCTGTCTCACACAGAGGCCATCTGGATGTCCAACAAAACGACATAGAGGCCGAGCCCTTCCCCTGATAAGAACGTAAGGAGAGCCCTGCTGGATCAGAGCAGTGGTCCATCTAGTCCAGCATCCTGTCTCACACAGAGGCCATCTGGATGTCCAACAAAACGACATAGAGGCCGAGCCCTTCCCCTGATAAGAACGTAAGGAGAGCCCTGCTGGATCAGAGCAGTGGTCCATCTAGTCCAGCATCCTGTCTCACACAGAGGCCATCTGGATGTCCAACAAAACGACATAGAGGCCGAGCCCTTCCCCTGATAAGAACGTAAGGAGAGCCCTGCTGGATCAGAGCAGTGGTCCATCTAGTCCAGCATCCTGTCTCACACAGGGGCCAACCAGTTCCTCTGTAGGGCCAACAACAGGGCACAGAGGCCGAGGCCTTCCTCGATGTTGTCTTATGGCACTGGTGATCACTAGGCTTGCAAAGTCCCCCCAGGGGGCATGTAAATTCCTGCCCGAGAGGCCCGTTACCTGACGCCAGCAAATCGAGCCCTGGGGGAGAACTCCACCCCCTTCCGGCACACGTCCCCAATGTGATGATGTCACCCAGAGGTGACATCGTCATGCTGGCCATGTTGGGGGTGGGACGCTCTATAATTTGAGGGAAAACTCTATGGTTTTCCCTCGAATCCTAGTGGCCCAGCCCCCAATGTGCCGATGTGATGACGTCACTTCCGAGTGGCGTCATCACGGCACCGCGTGCACACGGGCTCCCGGGACAGCACAGGACTCCCCCGCAGTGAGTATTTTTGGACTTGGCAACCCTAGTGATCACAGGTCTACTCCCTCTGACCATAGAGACGGTTCGGTGTAGTGGTTAAGTGTGCGGACTCTAATCTGGGAGAACCAGGTTTGATTCCCCACTCCTCCACTTGCACCTGCTGGATGACCTTGGGCAAGCCATCGTTCTGATAAGAGCTGTCTTTAAAAAAGAGCAGTTTCTGTCAGAGCTCTCTCAGCCCCACCCACCTCACAGGGTGTCTGTGGTGGGGAGGGGAAGGGAAAGGAGTTAGTAAGCCGCTCTGAGACTCCTTTGGGTAGTGAAGGGTGGGGTATAAATCCAATCTCTTCTTCTTCTTCTTCTTCTTCTTCTTCCTGCGATAATTTGCCTCTTTCTGCGGACTATTCACTCAAAGCCACATCATACTTCTCTGTGAATGGGGAGGGGGGGAAGTATTGTGTTCTGCACAATCATTAATTCATAGGTGGGGGGGAGAAGTAAATGGTAGAACCACCATTGCAGGCTTCAGCCCTCGGTAGCCAGCCGATATCCTCCTTCTCTTCATCTGATTACTTCCAATTTGAAAAGGGCTCGTCAGAACAAGGCCAAAGTTCCCGAACATTAGAGGAGGACTCTCAGGCTGTGTTAGAAATCGAGTCCTGCAGGCCTGCAGGAGGAACTGACAGCGGGGGAGATGTCAGGCTCTCTCATAATGAGCCTTCATGGGCAAAGGGAATAAAATGCTGAGGCTCTCCATGTGCGGAGAAGAAAGACAGGCGGCTCAGTTGGGGGTCCTTTCCCAGAGCCTGGCAGCAGACACGCCAAAGGAGGCAGGAAGGAGTCTGGCCATGGGGCCTGCCGCGTGACACGTGATAGATTCCAAGGGTTTGAACCACCCTCCTGCCAACACGGCGATGGCAGGCGGCTGTGTAATGCACCCCCCTAGCAGGCCACTTATCCTTCAGTCCCAATCAGCCGACTTCTTGAAAAAGTCTCAGAAGGACAGGCGGAGGCTCTGCAGGGAAGATGCAGAAACAACCCGACTTGGCAAGCCACTGGCAAGCCACCTACACCTTTCCTGGTGCATAGATTCTAATCTGGGAGAACCGGGTTTGATTCCCTACTCCTCCACTTGCAGCTGCTGGGTGACCTTGGGCAAGCCGTAGTTCTGACAAGAGCTGTTCTTGAAAAAGAGCCGTTTCTGTCAGAGCTCTCTCAGCCCCACCTACCTCACAGGATGTCTGTTGTGGGGAGGGGAAGGGAAAGGAGTTAGTAAGCCACTCTGTCTCCCTTGGGTAGTGAAGGGCAGGGTATAAATCCAATCTCCTCCTCCTCCACCACCTCCTCCTCTTCTTCTTCCTCTTCTTCGCAGCTTCTGATTCTACCGGTGTACCTCCTTTGCATTCTGTCTCTTTTAAAATAACCTATTTCCAATAAAACGCGAGGAGGGGGGTGACCCACTTCTATTGTTTATTTTCCTTCCAATTTCTCTGCCACAGAATCCACTTAACTAACCCTTGGCCCAGAAGATGAATAAATTCTCTGGCGCCCTTTCAGGAGCAGAAGAAAATATTGAATCAAGGGTGTTTTGGAAAGCATAACTAGAGCAAATACCTACATATATCTATATACAGATATATAGATATCACCTTGGGACGCGCCGTTCTTCCGAGCCTCCTTGTTAATAACAGAGCTCCAGAGCTATTACCTCGGCGAGAGACGGATACGTCTTGTAAAACACCGCGGCAGGATTGTGTGTCATGAATATTGTTGCCGTGTGCCGGATTGTTTGAGATTCATCGCCTTAAGGATGCAAAACCATTGTTTTCCGGGCTAAGAGGAATAACGACATAAAATCTTCGAACGACACTGACTGTGGCACCTTCTGTGCATGAACTCAAGGGCTGCTTCTGGAGATGAGGGATGTGCATATGAGAGGAAAGGGTTAGATGGTCTTCTCCTCCCCCAGGGCTATTTCCCCACTCTTCAAAGCAACCTCATGGGTTCCTTGCTCAGTAGCAGAGGGGACTCGACTCAGTAGTAGAGCACCTGATTGGCATGCAGAAGGTCCCAGGTTCAATCCCCGGCATCTCCAGTTTAAAAAGGATCGAGTAATAGGTAATACTTGATAATACAAAGATATAGTTCCTAAAAGAAAGATATAGTTCCTGGTCAAGGTTTGTAAGGCGAAACAGCTTCCCGGCTATGAAAAGAACGCCTGCAATGGATGTTCCGGCCAGGTGGTGGCAGTGTGGTGATTGACACGGGTCCTGAAGCCTGGCCAGCAAGCAGCCGTGCGGGAAAATGACGGAGCCAGCCAGAAGACGTCTACACCGGGCAGTGACGGCGTGTGCAATTAAAATGAATATATGTTGTCTTCCCTATTCCCTACAAACATTGTTAGTCCCTTGTCTATATGGAGTAACTGTACATCGCTTTGAGCCCACTGGGGAAAGCAATTAATAAATGGAAAGTATTATTATTATTGTTGTTGTTGTTGTTGTTGTTGTTAAGAAATCAACCCCGGCTGTTCCCTGGAAGGCCAGATACTGACACTAAAGCTCAAATACTTTGGCCCCCAAATGAGAAGGGAGCACTCGCTGGAGAAGACCCTGATGCTGGGAAAGATTGAAGGCCAAAGAAGAAGGGGGCGGCAAGGGATGAGATGGTTAGACCGTGTCATCGAGGCAACGAATGTGAAATTGAGCAAACTCTGGAGGATGGCAGAAGACAGGAGGTCCTGGCCTGATGTGGTCCATGGGGTCGCGGAGAGTCAGACTCAACTGTGCGGCTGAACGACAACAAGATAGCTATTATATCATGGTAGTTATTATATCATGGAGCAGAAGTCCATCAGTGGCTTTTAGCCACAAGGTATAGATAGGAGCTCTTAGTCTGGGGCAAGGGATGCTCTGCATTGCGATGCTCTGTATTCTTGGTGCTGGGGGGGGGGCGAGAGTGGGAGGGCTCCTAGTTTCCTGGCCCCACTGGTGGACCTCCTGATGGCACCTGGTATTTCTGGCCACTGTGTGACAAGAGTGTTGGACTGGATGGGCCATTGGCCTGATCCGACATTGGCTTCTCTTCTGTTCTTATGTTTACCATTCCAACTTGTGATCTTTCCTACTTTAAACCTCCAGGTGCTGGCCGGAGACCTCCTAGGATGACAACGGATCTCAAGATAACAGAGCTCAGTGCACCTGGAGAAAATGGCTGCTTTGGATAGTGAGCTCTTTGGCATTCTAATCCACTGAAATCCCCCCTCCCCAAACCCTGCCCTCCTCAGGTGCCCTCGCCCAAATCTCCAGGTATCCCCCAACCCCGAGCTGGCACCCCTACTCTTAACCCTCTGTTTGCTACATCTCCAAACGAACCCTCAAGGGCAGGGGTCATTTCATAGAAAAAGAGGTGCAGGAGCTCATTAGCATAACTTATTAGCATAACTTATTTGCATATGCCACACACCCCTGACATCACCGGACGTGTGTCAGAAGGCAACACCCACCGCTCAGGCTGCACTGGACTGTTTTGGATTGCTAGCTATTGGGGGGGGGACACGTGCAGATCTTTCCTCGCAGAGGAGGGAGAGCTCGTACCTGAATAAAACTTGGCCTTAAAGGTGCCACTGGACTGTTTTGGACCGGGGGGGCCGGGGGGAGTTCTGCAACCTACCTGACTGCTTCTTGCTCTGACTGAGGGCTGCTGGGAGCAGGGGGCGGGGCTTGTTGCATGTGCCCGCCCCCTGGGCTCTTTACTGCCGGAGCACCGCTCCTGTGCGCTCCCGCAGGAAATGACCCCTGATCAAGGGAAAACTGAACTGGCACAGCCTTCTCTGTCTCCTATGCACGGCACCGGCTCTAACAGGTTCCTTCTCTGCTGTGGTTGCAAACCGCTCAGAAAAAGAGCATGCAGGCAATCAGATTATTATTCTCCCAAACGGAGAGGGGAGGAACAGCAAGTCTCTCATTAGAGAAGCGGGCCCAGCAGGTAGCCGGCCGGCTAGCTCTCAGCCGAATGCTAACGATGTTTATTCAGAACGGCATCACATCGATCCCAGTTGCCGTCGCTTCCAAGGAACGATTCCTCGGAGCCGATTTAGGCGTTCGCTTTTTAAAAGCCTGGGCCACTTTCCCGATGATATCCAGATCGCGAGATGACATAGTCCCGCTGTACGCTGCGTTGGTCAGGCCGCACCTGGAGTCTCGTGTGCAGTTCTGGAGGACCCACATCAAAAAGGATGTGGACAGAGTGGAGCGGGTGCAGAGGAGAGCGACGAGGATGATCGGGGGCCTGGAGACCAAGTCCTGTGAGGAAAGGCTGAGGGACCTGGGGATATTCAGTCTGGAGAAGAGGAGGTTGAGGGGGGGCATGACTGCTCTCTTGAAGTATCTGAGGGGCTGTCACTTAGAAGAGGAGGGCAGGGAGCTGTTCCTGTGGGCAGCAGAGAAGAGGACTCACAATCATGGATTTAAGTTAACGGCAGTAAAGTTCCGGCTAGATCTTAGGAAAAACCTTTTTGACAGTCAGGGCTGTGCCACAGTGGAATCAGCTGCCTAGGGAGGTGGTGAGTTCTTTAAGCAGAGTAGAGTTCTTTAAGTAGAAAAAGCAGGAACTCATTAGCATAATAGGCCACACCCAACAGCAGGAACTCATTAGCCTATTAGGCCACACCCCTGGTAGCACAGCTCATTAGCATATTAGGCCACACACCCATGTTACCAGAAGTGTGGTCATTCAGCCACACCCACCTTTTGCTTCTTATTCTGTTTACCTTGTTTGTTGTCAAAACCAGGGCCTTTTTTGTAGCAGGAACACACCCCTAATGTAGCCAATTCTACTGAGTTTCTGCTGTTGGGTGTGGCCTGTTATGCTAATGAGGTTCCTGCTGGGCGTGGGCAACTCAGGAGCCAGCCGGAACTCCGTTCCTGTGTGTTCCTGCCCAAAAACAGCCCTGGATAACACCATTTCTCATACTTTGTTAGCTATTGATTCCCCTGATGGTGCCATGACGTAGGATCAGGGATTCCCATTTTATATAGGAGGAGGAGGAGGAGAGTTGTTTTATACCCTACTTTTCTCTATCCGGAAGAGTCTCGAAGTGGCTTACAATCCTTCCTTTCCTCTCCCCACAACAGTCACCTTCTGAGTTAGGTGGGGCTGAGAGAGTCCCGCGAGAAACTTTGACTGGCTCAAGGTCACCCAGCGGGCTTCAGGTGGCGGAGGAGTGGGGAATCAAACCCGGCTCTCCAGGTTAGAGTCCACTCATGCTGGATAACACCGTTTCTCATACTCCAAGTTTTTAGTATGCAGTTGGCTCTAATCTGAAATAAGTTCATTTGTCATTGAAATGTATTCTAAAAAAACTCTTGGAAATGTTGGTGGTCTCCATTCTTTTCTCCAACGTCAATCATGTTTCACAAAAAAGTGACAGTGTACCATCAATAACCCTGTGAAACATGACAGTTAAGGAGGTAATTATATATTATTCGAGACCCCAAAAAAGCTTTAATTTTCGGAAAGAATGTATGTAACATTTCAGGGCACTCAAGCGTAATTTCACCCACTTAGCGTTCTCCTGTAATGCACTAGAGTGAGCTCCCTATCCTTATCTAGTTTATGGATCTGATCCTGCCTTGGTTATGGATTATTTTATAATAATAAAACTTTTAAAGACAAAAACTGGCTTCCAAGCAGCTCACAGGACAATATAACTAAATTAATAGAATTCTAGAATCACAGAGTTGGAAGGGGCCATGCAGGCCATCGAATCCAACCCCCTGCTCCATGCAGGACCTGCCTAGAGCATCCCTGAGCAGTGTTTGTCCAGACGCGGCTTAAAGACTGCCAGGGAGAGGGAGCTCACCACCCTCCCCAGGCAGCTGACTCCACCGTTGCACAACTCTGACTGTCAAAAAGATTCCCCTAATGTCCAGCCAGTACCTTCCCATCCTTAATTTCAACCCATTCTTGCGAGTCCTCTCCTCTGCTGCCAACAGGAACAGCTCCCTGCCCTCCTCCTGTAACTGACGGCCCTTCAAATACTTCAATAGAGCCAGGGCTATTTTGGGGCAGGAACGCACAGGAACGAACTTCCGGCTGGCTCCCAAGTTGGCCACGCCCAGCAGGAACACATTAGCATAACAAGCCACACCCAACAGCAGGAACTCATTAGGATTGGCTACATTAGGGGTGTGTGGCCTAACATGCAAAGGAGTTCCTGCTACAAAAAAGCCCTGGGTTTTGACAACAAACAAGGTAAACAGAATAACAAGCAAAAGGTGGGTGTGGCTGGATAACCACACTTCTGGTAACATGGGGGTGTGGCCTAATGTGCTAAAGAGCTGTGCTGTCGGGGGTGTGGCTCAATATGCTAATGAGTTTCTGCTGTTGGGTGTGGCCTATTATGCTAATGAGTTCCTGTTGGGGTTTTTTCTACAAAGAGAGCCCTGAATAGAGCAATCCTGTTGTCAGGTTCCCAGTCAAATCACTCTGCATGCACACTTTGGTAGAGAATGCTTTATTTAGAGATATGAGATGCGATGGGTTCAAGCTCCTTGTTAGGAGCACCTTGTTAGAAGCACCTAAGTTAGTTTTGGGCAAAACATTTTAACATAGACGTAATCTTC
>NW_015176556.1:0-4460 GCF_001447785.1 Gekko japonicus | reverse complement strand
TCTTCAAATATTTGAAGGGCTGTCATGTAGAAGATGGAGCAGATCTGTTCTCTCTTGCTCTGGATTGCAAGACTAGATCTAATGGGTGGAAATTACAAGGGAGTCGATACCGGCTAAAGAGAAACTTCCTGACTGTAAGAGTGGTCGAGCAGTGGAACAGTCTGCCTCGGGAGGTGGTGGATGCTCCTTCACTGGACGTTTTCAAGCGGAGGCTGGACGACCATGTTTCGGGTATGTTGTAGGGCTATCTTTCGGCTATGCTCCTGCAGAGTGCAGGGGGTTGGACTAGATGACCTGCAAGGTCCCTTCCAGCTCTAACATTCTATGATTCTATGATTCTATGAGTAACTTACAAAGACGGGAAAATATAACACATAGGTAAAGGTAAAGGTTCCCTTGCCCGAAAGCCAGTCGAGTCCGACTCTAGGGTTGTGGTGCTCATCTCCGTTTCAAAGCCGAAGAGCCAGCGCTGTCCAAAGACATTTCCGTGGTCATGTGGCCGGCATGACTTAACACCAAGGTGCACGGAACACATAGGTAAAAAACCCCAAATTCCAAGCACACCTACGTCAGCATTTCTACAGCAACTCAGACAGATATATGGCCACTCCATCTATTCTAGCCAAGCACCAGTGTTCTCCAAGGACATTCTCATGAGAAAGGTGCCTTAGGGCCTTCTTTGGAAAGTTACCATGCAATACTCCCTGACAAGCTAACGGCATACACTCCCCCCCCCCATAAGGAATGCAATGGCAAGCGAGGGCAGCTATAGAGATATAGACAGTGACAAAAGACAAGGAGAATAATACATCAATACAAAGTAGGTTCCAGAGCTTGACACCTGTCCCCCCTCAACCGCCTCTTCTCCAGACTGTACACTCAACAGAAATGTTCTCGGGGAAGGAGATTTTTAACCAGCTGATGAAACCAAGGATGGCTCTCGAATGGCCCCACATCCTTGTGGTGGACGTGGAGACGTGGAGACGCAGTATTGCCTAGTTTGGCCCTTAGAATCTCCTGACGCAAGCATAGTAAAGGTAAAGGTTCCCTTGCTCGAAAGCCAGTCGAGTCTGACTCTAGGGTTGCGGTGCTCATCTCCGTTTCAAAGCCGAAGAGCCAGCGCTGTCCAAAGACGTTTTCCGTGGCCATGTGGCCGGCATGACTAAACACCAAGGCGCACGGAACGCTGTTCCCTTCCCACTGAAGTGGTCCCTATTTATCTACTTGCCATTTCTTGCTTTCGAACTGCTTGGTTGGCAGGAGCTGGAACTAGAGACTGGAGCTCACTCTGTCATGCTGCACACTCGGGTCTCGAACTGCTGAACTACCGACCTTTGACAGCCTGCAGTTCAGCATCTTAACCACTTGAGCCACCGCAGCTCCCTGACGCAAGCATACATAAGTTAATTTTTGTAGTTGCAGTCATAAGTAGGGACGTTCCCCGATTTTAGGGCCACTCTGATCTGAATGTTTAAGGTCCTGATGCACCTTCTCCCCTTTCAGTATGAACCAGTAGTTGGGCCAACCACACGACCACACTAGTTTGACAGAAATATTCCTGGCATGTTTGTCTCAGTTGTGCATAAATATAAAACAAATGAATTGGGCAACGTCAGCCAGAAGAAAAAAGAGACAAAATGGAAAACTCACGGCAACAATATATGAAAACCAAGAATGGATTTATTGCTTATTGTGCAATGATACCAAATCATGTGGCTTATGTGTACACACTTTGTACAATTCTCAGTTCTGTGTTCTACAGCACTGAATAAGGGCACCATAACCCATAAAGACAATCTCCTTTTCTGCTGTGTATATAGATCTGCCTCCCTCCATTCTCTCAATTTCTTCTTTGATTATGAGTCATAAAGCATGATAGAACTGATCCATTTTTCTGTGTTATGGTTTTGTACTATGGCTAAAAATTGGAGTATATGAAGCAAACAGTACTTTGAATTAGGTCTGCCACCATAATTTATGTCTAAAGTGTTAAAAAGCTATTTGTTATATATTTTGGCAGAAATGTATTCACTTGGATTTTTTTTTTTTAAGATCACTGTAGGAACAGGAAATATGCTCCTGGTTGTTCTTTATTTTGTAAACACCAATTTTCCACTGCGGTCATAAAGCTGGGTATTGTCTGAGAAATAGCTGAAGCTTGCTTTATAAAACTGGTAAAGACGTAGAATCATAGAGTTGTAAGGGACCTCCGGGGTCATCTAGTCTAACCCCCTGCACAATGCAGGAAACTCATAACTATCTTCCCCCCACACCCCCACTAACTTCTTTTCCATGCCCAAAATATGACAAAAAACCTCCAGGACTCCAAGGCAAACTGGCCTGGAGAAAATTGCTTTCTACCCCCAAAGTAGTGACTGGCATTTCCCTGGGCATGGAGGAAAGGGCCACGAGAACTAAGCACTGATGCAACCCTTGCTACCCTCCCTCTCATAATCTGCCTAAATTCACAGAATCAGCACTGCTGTCGGATGGCCATCTAGCCTCTGTTTAAAAACCTCCAAACCAGGCCCATAGCTACAGTGGGGCATCTTGGGGGCTGGCCCCCCAATTTACTGCCAAGGCCCCCAACTTTCCATTCAGCCAAGGCCCCCCAACTTCCAATTTTTTATTTTAATTGTGGTGCTCCCTTGGGGTGTGTGCCAGGTGCCCCCCGACCAGTGTCCCCTCTAAGCTGAGTTAGTGTGAGCTAGCTCACAGTTTTTTAGCCTCCAGCTCACACATTTTTGTCTTCGCTCAGGAAGGAGGGCTCCAGAGGGCAAACTAACATATGCAGTAGCCAAATCGCTCGCTCACAACCTTAATGCTAGTAGCTCACAAAGTAGAATTTTTGCTCACAAGACTCCAGAGCTTAGAGGGAGCATTGCCCCCGACTTATTTAAAGCCCCCCCTCCCGAATTAAAAAATCCTGTCTACAGTCTTGGGGGGGGTGGCCAGATCCAGCCTGGAAAACTCTTGGAGATTTGAGAATGGAGCGTGGGGAGACCTTAGCAGGGTACAATGTCATAGAGTACACCCTCCAGAGCACCCATCTTCTCCAGGAGAACTGGTCTCTGTTGTCTGGAGATGAGCTGAAATTCCGGAGGATCCCCAGGTCCCATCTGGAGGCTGGAGTCCCTACCACAATTTTTTTGCCTCCTTCGTTCCCCCCCCCCATGACTCCAAACGTCTTCCGGTTTCTCTAGTCCTCTCCTAACCATCCATCTTGATCTATTTTTGCTGGTACGAAATCGGGTCTCCCCCGGTGCTTACTCCGAAGCGAGACGGGAAGTGCTTCTGCACACAGGTCTAAAAGACATCAAGGGGCTCGTCTAATTTCTTAAGAAAACTATTTGTTACCTGTCAATGTCAAAACCGTGTTTACCTCTCCCGATGCCAGAGGCAGAAGACAAGGAGTCGGCTTCCTTTCAGAAAGGAGACATCGAAGAATCCCGCTCCGTCTGGCTGATTCTCGGTGCTGGGTTTGGGTGCTTGGGGTGCTGATGCCATCTGGTGGTCTCCGTGTTCACTTAAAAAGGTAAAGGTTCCCTTGCTCGAAAGCCAGTCGAATCCGACTCTAGGGTTGCGGTGCTCATCTCCGTTTCAAAGCCGAAGAGCCAGCGCTGTCCGAAGACGTTTCCGTGGTCATGTGGCCGGCATGACTAAACACCAAGGCGCACGGAACGCTGTTACCTTCCCACTGAAGTGGTACCTGTTTATCTACTTGCAATTTCTTGCTTTCGAACTGCTAGGTTGGCAGGAGCTGGAACTAGAGACGGGAGCTCACTCCGTCATGCGGCACAGTCAGGTCTCGAACTACCGACCTTCCACAGCCTGCAGTTCAGCGTCTTAACCACTTGAGCCATGCGTTTATGAGAGAATGCCTCCTGGAGAGTCCTGGGCTTTGCAGGGCTTGGAAGATGCTTCGTGGGATCAGAATGCTATCAGCCCGATTTCCTTCCTGCAAAGGAAGCCATTTATAGTTTGTAATACCAGAAAAGGGATTGCTGGTAATTGCTCGCAAGAGAGTGGACAATGGACATCTACAGGGAAACAAATCTGTACATAATTGTAGATCATTGCAATTATATGTACACAATAGTAGCTGCAGTAGAAAAGAGCAAGAGTCCAGTAGAGCCTTGAAGACTAACAAAATCTGTGACAGGGTAGGAGCTTTCGTGAGTCACTGCAGATATCTGAAGAGAGCCAGTTTGGCATGGTGGTTAAGAGCGGTGGACTCTAATCCGGAGGACCGGGTTTGATTCTTCACTCCTCCACATGCAGCTGCTGGTGTGGCCTTGGGTCAGTTACGAGTTCTTTCAGAGCTGATCTCTCATGAGCAGTTCTAGAAAGAACTTCTGAGTGGTTGGAGCAAAACAGAGGGGTTTAATGGCCGCGAGCCCTTTAAACCAAACAGCTGGGCAGGCCCGCCGGTCAGCTGTTAGGTTTAAATGGCCGCGAGC
>NW_015176555.1:143158-146403 GCF_001447785.1 Gekko japonicus | reverse complement strand
CCCAGTAGTACTGCATGGCTGCGAGAGTTCGACCGTAAGGAAGGCCGAGCGTTGAATAATAGATTCTATTGAACTATGGTGCTGGAGAAGACGCTTGAGAGTCCCCTGGACTGCAAGGAGATTGAATCGGTCGATCCTACAGGAAATCAATCCTGACCATTTCCTGGAAGGCCAGATGCTGAAGCTGAAGCTCAAATACTTTGGCCGCCAAATGAGAAGGGAGCACTCACTGGAGAAGACCCTGATGCTGCTGGGAAAGGTTGAAGGTCAAAGAAGAAGGGGACAGCAAAGGATGAGATGGTCAGACAGTGTTATCGAGGCGATGGACATGAAATTGAGGAAACTCCGGAGCACGACAGAGGACAGGAAGGCCTGGCATGATGTGGCCCATGGGGTTGCGAAGAGTCGGACTCGACACTGCGACTGAACAACAACATCATTAGCATAAGCCACGCCCCCTAGCATCACCAGAAGTGTGTCAGAAGGGGAGGCATCTTCATATGTCTCCCCTTCCCTTCCCCAGCAGGCCTGCCAAGGCACGGTGGGGGGGAAGAGAGAAGGGGTTTAAAGTTGAACCCCCTTCTCTCTTTCCACTGTATTCTACGGCAGGCTGGCTGAAGAAGGAAGGGAAGCCAGGCATTTAATTCCCCCCCGGGGGGCAGGGCCTGGGCTTGTTTCGGCTGGAGCGCCACTCCGGGGAGCTCCAGTAGGAAACGACCCCTGCACCCAGTAATGTTTTTAACTCATGGCCCTATGTGAGTTTTCTAAACTTCCTTTGGAGGTATTAACAGGAGCTTCTTTAGTCCTCAGCTACCTTTTCACAGTGACAGCTGCCTGTGGAGGAGTGGGGGAATTAAACCCGGTTCCCCCAGATTAGAGTCTGCGCACCTAACCACCAAACCAAACGGGCTCCTATTGTTTATTGTCAGCTCGCTGATGCTTTATACTCTTGTGGTCGGCCAAGTGATATGCATAACGTAGTCTGTGTCTTAAGGCTTTGAGATAATTCTGATGAGCTATCTCAGGTTTCATTCCAAAACATAAATTAATATGCATTCCTGGTTGCCTTCTAAACTTTAGGAAGCAGGGGGATTCTCCCATATTCTCCCATAGAAGAGGAGGAGGAGGAGGAGGAGGAGGAGGAGATTGGATCTATACCCCGCCCTTCACTACTCAAAGTTGTCTCAGAGCAGCTTACAAACTCCTTTCCCTTCCCCTCCCCACAACAGATACCCTGTGAGGTAAGTGGGGCTGAGAGAGCTCTGACAGTATAAATTAGTTTGCTCTGGAGACATCTGTCCTGAGCTAAGACAAAAATCTGTGAGCTGGAGGCTAAACTCAGTTTAGAGGGAACACTGCATGTGAGGTAGGTGGGGCTGAGAGAGCTCTGACAGAAATGGCTCTTTTTTCAAGAACAGCTGTGCCAGAACTATGGCTTGCCCAAGGCCATCCAGCCAGGTGCAAGTGGAGGAGTGGGGAATCAAACCTGGTTCTCCCAGATTAGAGTCCACACACTTAACCACTACACCAAACTGGCCCCTACACCAAACTGTTACATATACATTTCTAGTTAGTTTTCTTTCCTGCTTTCAAGGTGCCTAGTAAATACTAAAGATTACGATTGACCCTCTCAACCGGGTTTCCTCTAGGATGCTATCCTGTAGTATATGACTTAGTCCCAACGGTTTAACTAAACTCCACCGTTGGTTCTGAGTCAAAACTTCCACCTTGGTCTCTGTGGATTCGGATGTGAAATCCATGGTGACTTATGAAATCCCCCCAAAGCGTTGTAGCAACAGTCTTGCTGTCCCAACTCTACTAGGAAATGCCTGTGCATAGTTGGTGAAGCCATCAGTGACCACTAGACTGTTTTTAAAGCACGTTGCAAAGAGGCTGTGCCAGTTAAAGGAGTGCAAGCCTTTATGTAGACTAACTCAGTAGCTCTATTGCCTGGGTCAAATCCAAGGTCCTTTCTACCCTGATGTGACCCATTGCTTTGTGGATGTCTTTCAGAGTCCTTTTTTCATGGATGTAGGCAGGGGTCATTTCGTAGAAAAAGAAGTGCAGGAGCTCATTTGCACAACTCATTTGCACCTCATGATGTGACGAAATTCTCCGGAGTCGATGTTCCGTTCCGTAAGAACTTCTTCCAACATCAAGAGTAGTATTCCTTCCTGGTACTAGACTAGCCCACATTCTGTATTATGGTCTGATAAGTACCAGGAAGGAATACTACTCTCTTTTGTGAAATCGTTGAATCCATTTGGAATGTCTATGACCCAATGAAGGCACACCTTTATGAATTTTGATGTTGGAAGAAGTTCTTACGAAACGGAACATCGATTCTGGAGAATTTCGTCACATCATCTGTTAACAATACAAAACAATTGTTATTACTGCAATTTTGTACTTTTGTATTGACTTATTACTAATTGTCTCTTTAATAATTATTATTACATGTTTGCACACCTTGCAGTATTTTCTGTTCACCCCCCTGACAAAGGGCAGGCATGTTTAAAATGAGTTAAGGCATGCAAATGAGTTTAAATCCCCCCTTCCCTGAGTCTCTCTGAAAAAACGGAGAGGCTCAAGGGAAAAGGGGCCGTGTCTACCTGCCTTCCCTTCCCCTCTCCAGCCAACCCGCTGCGGCTGGCTGGCTGGAGCAGGGAAGGGCAGGGAGGCAGACATGCCTGGCTTCCCTGCCCAATCTTCTCCAGGGCAGGGAAACCAGGGCTTTAAATCTCCTCCCGCGCCTGAGGCCGGGCGGTCCAGGAAGGGGGGGGGCTGGGCTCCTTCCTGCCGGAGCATTGCTCCAGGGCGCTCCGGCAGGAAATGACCCCTGGTTGTAGGGCTCTCTTTCGGCTCTACTCCTGCGGAGTGCTGGGGGTTGGACTAGATGACCTGCAAAGTCCCTTCCAACTCTTAATATTCGATGATTCTACGATTCTAATGTCCAGTTGGTGCCCTCTTGGACGTGAAATGATCTAGAATCCTAGAATCACAGAGATGGAGGGGGCCATAGAGGCCATCTAGTCCCACCCCCTGCCCAATGCAGGACCAGCCTAAAGCCTCTCTGACAAATATCCGTCCAGCTTCTTCTTGGAAGCCGCCAGTGAAGGGGAGCTCACCACCTCCCCAGGCAGCTGATTCCACCATTGCACAATTCTTACTGCCAAAACGTTTTCCCTGAGATCCAGCTAGTACCTTCCCACCCTCAGTTTATACCCGTTATTGCAAGTCCTCTC
>NW_015176555.1:130297-142402 GCF_001447785.1 Gekko japonicus | reverse complement strand
CCCGCCAGGACGTCACCGGAAGTGACGTCACACGCTGGGCGGGGCCACGCCGTTTGAGGGGAAAGCAAAGAGTTTTCCCCTCAAACGGCTGCCATTTGAGGGGAAAACTCTTTGTTTTCCCCTCAAACGGCGTGGCTCCGCCCCCAGCGTGCGACGTCACTTCCGGGTGACGCGCACGCGGGGGTGTGGTTTTCCCCGGGCCCCGATTCCGGCGCGCTGGAAATCGGGGCTCCGAAGCGGGGGATTCCCCGCCCCCCGGCTGCATTTGGCAGCCCTACCCCCCAAGCACCAAGAATACAGAACATCACTTGCCCAAGCCTGAGAGTTCCTGTCTATACCTTGTGGCTAATAGCCACTGATGGACCTCTGCTCCATATGCTTATCCAGTTCCCTCTTGAAGCCGTCCATGCTTGTCACTGCCGCCACCTCCTGTGGCAGTAAATTCCATGTGTATGTATTCTATACATCCTCTATATTTCGATGTTTTTCTTTTCTTTTTTTGAGATATGATATTGTAATAATGATTGTAATGCAATGCAATATCTGGTTCATCCCCGACATAACCCTGTACCCTAGGAAAAGGATTATGTCAGTTAACTCCATGTTTTATTGAAGCAAAACGTTATTACTACTCTTTGCAATTCAGACTATGATTGAATTAATGGTATATTTAAATGCAGTTCTTTGTTTTGGGGACAAGGAAAACACTCCACACAGCCAAGATGCTGTAAAATTCACCTCCATGCTTGAAAGGAGATGGATGTGGGGGTTGAAGGACGGGATTCTCACAGCTTAGAGCATATCAGTCTCCAGTTCCAACATGTTTATTACCTATGTTGCCCCCCCCCCCTGAACCGAAACAGATGATAACCAGGAATTAAACTCGTTGTTCTTTTGATCTGTTAAAAAAGGTGTCCTCACTATTTTGCATGCTCATTTAACAAACCACTCCTATATATGCAACTACGATATGTAATTCCATTTCATCCTCTGACGAAGTGTGCCCGCACCCGAAAGCTCACACCTGGAATAAAACTTTGTTGATCTTAAAGGTGCCCCACTGGACTCTAACCCTAACCCTATAAACTGAAACAGTTAGTAGAAACCATTTTAAACCATTGTTAATGTGATATTGTAAACCTCATCGCCCTGGACAATTTCGTGTCAACCGCAAATTTAGCCACTTCACTGCTTACTCCCAACTCCAAATCATTAATGAACAAGACAAAAAGCACTGGACCCAGTACTGAGCGCTGCAGTACCCCACTGCTTACCACCCTCCACTGAGAAAATTGCCCATGTTGAACAAAAGAGATCCCAAGACAGATACTATGTGAAACCTTATCAAAAGCCTTACTGAAATCAAGATAAAGTATGTCTACCGCATTCCCCTAATCCAGCAAGGTAGTAACCTTTTCAAAAAGAAGAAGAGAGAGATAAGGTTAGTCTGACAGACGTCAAGCTGATGGGTCGGTAGTTAGCCGGATCCTCCTTTTTCCCCTTCTTGAAGATGGGGACAACATTTGCCCACCTCCAATCTTCTGGCACCTCACCTGTTCTCCAAGATTTTGGAGAACTTAGGTATGGCACATAGGTATGGCCCAGACTAGGTATGGACTAGGTACAGCCGAGGCTAGCCCAATCTCATTGGATCCTGGAAGCCACACAGGGTTGGCCCAGGTGGGTCTTCAGAGGGGAGACCACCCAGGAAGTCTCGGGTTGCTGTGGAGAGGCAGGCCATGACTCACTCCCACCTGGGCCCCCCACCATGGAGGCTGCAGACTGGTGAGGGATGGGAGGACGTCTTGGGCAAGGGAGATAAGGGGGAAGGAGGAAAGGAAGGGCCACGGATGAGGGGCAGAGGACTGAGTTCTTGCAGCTGGCCCCTCCTCTCCTAACTGCCCCAGCCCTCCTTCAGGTTTAGTGGAGGGTCCGTGGCTCTGTGGGAGATTGCTTGTTTTCGGTGCAGGAGGTCCCAGGCATGTTCCCCCAGCACCCCCCCTGAAAGGTACGTTGTTTCAGGGGGGGTCTCGGGTGAAGCCCTTGCATGGTGCTGGGGACAGGCCGGGAGTCAACCTGGAGCAGCAGCCCCCCAGTCCTCCTTTCCGGCAACATTCAGCCTGTGTCCGCACTCCGGAGCCCCTGGTCAACTTCTGCACCCCTTTCTGCCCCTCCTCTCTCACCCCATCCCTGCGTTCCCAATCCTGCTCATGTTTGGAAGCACAAAAAGAACACTGCAGCACACAAACACATGAAGCTGCCTTAGACTGGATCAGAACCACTGGTCCAGCCAAGACAGTTTGGCCCACTTAAACGGGATGCAGCTCAACAGGGTCTCAGGCAAAGAGGTCTTCCCCATCACCTCCTGCCCGGTCCTTTTAACTGGAGATGCTGCCTGGGATTGAACCTGGGACCTTCTGCATGCCAGGAAGAGGCTCTTCCACTGAGCCACGGCCTCTCAGTGTACCGCTGTCTTGCAGAGTTCCCATGGGTCAAATTCCCTCCTTGTACCCTCTTGGCACCCACATCGTAGGCCAGGCTCTGGCATCAGTGCCGTGGACTTCCCTTACCTCCAGTGACCTTCATGCACTCGTGGCCACAGCCGTTGCTGCAGCATTTTTCTCCTGCAGGACAGACGCCGTTCTGGCCACACATTTCCACACAGAGCCCAAAGCCTTGGGGCCTGGGGCATCTTCCGGGGGGCCTTGGGGGAAGCACTGGAAGGAACACAGAAGGGCTGAGAGGCAAGGGGAGGGAGGAGCATTTCTGGGCAGTGGGCACAAGAGGGCATGTGGGTATGGCTGCCAATCTCCAGGTGAGACCTGGAGGTCTCCCAGAATCTCAACAGCTCTCTAGACTACAGAGCTCAGTCCAGACCAGTTCTCCTGGAGGGAATAGCTGCCTTGGAAGGTGGATTCAGTGGCCTTACACCCCACTGCGGACCCTCCTCTCCTCTCCATGAATCCCACCCTTCCCAAGCCCTTAGGTATGGCCCAGACGTGGTACGGCCCAGACTAGGCCAATCACATCGAATCCTGGAAGCCACACAGGGTTGGTCCAGGTGGGTCCTCTCCTCACCCCGAATCCCACCCTTTCCAAGAACTTAGGTATGGCCCAGAGGTGGTATGGCCCAGTCTAGCTTAATGTCATTGGATGCTGGAAGCTACACAGGGTTGGCCCAGGTGGGTCTTTGGAGGGGAGACCACCCAGGAAGCCCAGGGCTGCTGCGGAGAGGCAGGCCACGACCGACTCCCACCCAAACCCCCAGCACAGAGGCTGCAGACGGGTGAGGGATGAGAGGACGTCTTGGGCAAGGGAGATAAGGGCATAGGCGTAATCTTCGTGGGGGCGTTGGGGCATCAGCTGCCTCCCCCGAAATTTTCAGGAAGGTGCTCAGCCTCCCCCGGGGGCAACTGGTTCCAGCCACCCTTGCTCCTAGTACAGCAATGCCTCTGGCCCAGCCCCAGCCTCCCCGGGAAATTGGAACGTCTACGCCCCTGGATAAAGGGGAAGGAGGGGAGGCAGGGCCGCCAATGTGGGGCAGAGGACTGCGTTCCTGCAGCTGGCCCCTCCTCCCCTAACTGCCCCAGCCCTCCTTCAGGAGGCTCTGTGGGAGATCCCCTCCTTTGGGTGCAGGAGGTCCCGGGCATGTTCCCCCAGCGCCCCCACCTGAAAGGGACGTTGTTTCCGGGGAGTCTTGGGTGAAGCTCTTGCCTGGTGCTGGGGACAGGCCAGGAGTCACACTGAAGCAAGAGCCCCCCAGTCCTCCTTTCCAGCAACATTCAGGCTGTGGAGACTTTGGCCGGCTTCAGCACCTCTGTCTGCCTCGCCTCTCTCACCCCATCCCTGCCTTCCAAATCCTGCTCATGCTCGGAAACACAAAAAGAACACACACAAAGCTGCCTTAGACTGTACCAGAACCACTGGTCCAGCCAAGACAGTTTGGCCCACTTAAATGGACTGCAGCTCAACAGGGTCTCAGGCAAAGAGGTCTTTCCCATCACCTCCTGCCCGGTCCTTTTAACTGGAGATGCCACCGGGGATTGTACCTGGGACCTTCTGCATGCCAGGCAGAGGCTCTTCCACTGAGCCACAGCCCCTCTTTACAGCTCTCCAGGGTCTCAGGCTGAGGTCTTTCCCATCACCTCCTGCCCACTCCTTTTTAACTGGAAATGCCGGGGATTGAACCTGGGACCTTCTGCATGCCAAGCAGAGGCTCTTCTACTGAGCCACGACCCCTTATTCTTGAGAAACCCATGCTGGCTCTTAGTAATCAGAGCTGTCCTTTCTAAATGCTCAAGGACTGTCTGTTTGATGATTTGTTCTAAAACTTTCCAAGGTGTAGACATCAAGCTGATGGGTCGGTAGTTAGCCGGATCCTCCTTTTCCCCCTTCTTCAAGATGGGGACAACATTTGCCCATTAAATCTTCTGGCACCTCACCTGTTCTCCAAGAATTTGGAGAATTTAGGAATGGCACATAGGTATGGCCCAAACTAGATATGGACTAGGTACAGCCGAGGCTAGCCCAATCTCATTGGATCCTGGAAGCCACACAGGGTTGGCCCAGGTGGGTATTTGAAGGGGAGACCACCAAGGAAGTCCCGGGTTGCTGCGGGGAGGCAGGCCACGGCCGACTCCCACCCGGGCCCCCAGCATGTAGGCTGCAGACAGGTGAGGGATGAGATAACATTCTATCACTGAGCCACGGTCCCTCAGTGTACAGCTGTCCTGCGGAGCTCCCATGAGTTGAATTCCCTCCATGTACCCTGGTGGCCAACATATCAGAGGCCAGGCCGTGTGGCATCAGTGCCGTGGACTTCCCTTACCTCCAATGGCCTTCATGCACTCGCGGCCACAGCCGTTGCTGCAGCATTTCTCTCCTGCACGACAGTGTCCGTCTTCCTTGCACCTGTTCTCGCAGTGCCCAGGGCGTTGAGGCTTGGGGCATCTTCCGGGACGCTCTGGAAGGAACACAGAAGGGCTGAGAGGCAAGGGGAGGGGGGACCATTCCAGGCAGCGGCCACAAGAGGGCACGTGGGTAAGGCTGCCAGCTCGGACAGCTGGTTTTGCCTGAGAACCTGGGGGTGGGGACTGTGGGTAAGGTTGCCAATCTCCAGGTGAGACCTAGATATCTCCTAGAATCTCAACAGCTCTCTAGACTACAGAGCTCAGTCCAGACCAGTTCTCCTGGAGAAAATGGCTGCCTTGTAGGGTGGATTCAGTGGCCTTACACCCCGCTGTGGACCCTCCTGTCCTCTCCTCTCCGTGAATCCCACCCTTCCCAAGCCCTTAGGTATGGCCCAGACGTGGTACGGCCCAGACTAGGCCAATCACATCGAATCCTGGAAGCCACACAGGGTTGGCCCAGTTGGGTCTTCAGAGGGGAGACCACCCAGAAAGTCCCGGGTTGCTGTGGAGAGGCAGGCAATGGCCGACTCCCACCAGGCCCCCCTACCATGGAGGCTGCAGACTGGTGAGGAATGGGAGGACGTCTTGGGCAAGGGAGAAAAGGGGGAAGGAGGGGAGGAATGGCCACGGATGTGGGGAAGAGGACTGAGTTCTTGCAGCTGGCCCCTCCTCCCCTAACTGCCCCAGCCCTCCTTCAGGTTCAGTGGTGGGGCTGTGGCTCTGTGGGAGATGACCCGCTTTGGGTGCAGGAGGTCCCGGGCACGTTCCCCCAGTGCCCCCACCCGAAAGGGAGGTTGTTTCAGGGGAATCTCGGGAGAAGGCCTTGCCTGATGCCGGGGACAGGCCGGGAGTGAACCCGGAGTGAAGCAATAACCCCCCCAGTCCTCTATCTAAAGCAATGGCACTTATTAGTTTGGATGGTATCGGGTTAAGGGTGAAAGAAGAAGGTAAATGGATAAATTTGATGTTAGTAGCAGCAAGACAAGTGATTGCAAAGAATTGGAAGGATGCTCAGGAACTGACGATTAATCATTGGAGGGAAAAAATGAATAATATAATAATTTTAGAGTATCTTACAATGAAGATACGTAGAATGAATGGGTTAAAGGTTAAAGACCAAGAGGAGGTCTGGTTTAGAAGGATGGCGGGGTATATGGGAAAGTTTAAAAAATTTGGGGTGATTAGTCAGTTAATAGGAACTTGAGAGGTTAATTTGAGTATAAGATTATTATGGAAGGGTATTAGAGTATTAGAGTTGTACAGAGTTTGATTGGGATATAACAATGTATGGAATTCTTTTTGATGTCTCAAATGCCTGGAATTCGCACTAGGGTGGTGTTGGTGTTGGGTTGTTTTATGAAATAAAATTTTTTATTAAAAAAAAAAATCAAAACTACCACCTTGGTCTCTGTGTATTCAGATGTGAAATCCATGGCGACTTATGAAATCCCCCCAAAGCATTGAAGCAACAGTCTTGCTGTCCCAACTCTACTAGGAAATGCCTGTGCATAGTTGGTGAAGCCATCAGTGACCACTAGACTGTTTTTAAAGCATGTTGCAAAGAGGCTGTGCCAGTTAAATGTCAGCTATGCTGCCATGATAGTTTGGGAGGCCATCGGCTTCACTGGTCTGTGTATTAATTACTGCTGCATTCCTTCTGTGCTTCTTCTCTGCTGTAACACTGTTATCTCTAAGATGTGCAGGTGGTGTAGTGTCTGGAGCTGAGGGAATAACCGTGGGAGCGCTATCGGTGCCCAGCTTTGACTCTAACGGTCTGGGGCTCCTTCTCCCGCACGCGGGAATGTAGCTAATTGGCCTAGGGAAGGGGGGGTGCATACGAATGCCCTATATCCCATTATGCTTGTAGGGGCGATTCCATTCTTAACAGTGCTTCTGTTAATGCATCTATAGCAATAAAGTATAACTTCTCTGATAAGCGTGTACTCCATTGTTGGCTGTGGAACCTGACATTAAAGGAGTGCAAGCCTTTATGTAGACTAACTCAGTAGCTCTATTGCCTGGGTCATCTTAGGCCAAATCCAAGGTCCTTCCTACCCTGATGTGACCCATTGCTTTGTGGATGTCTTTCAGAGTCCTTTTTTCATGGGTGAAGGCAGGGGTCATTTCATAGAAAAAGAAGTGCAGGAGCTCATTTGCATAACTCATTTGCATATGTCACACCACCTGACAAAGGGCAGGCATGTTTTAAATGCCTTTCTTTCCCTTCCTGAGACAGGGAAGGAAAAGAAAGGCATTTAAATCCCCCCCACTTCCCCGAGGAGGCATGGCTGGGGAAGCAAAGGACAGGCATGCAAGCATGCCTGGGTTCCCTACTCCTGGGTTTGTTACTCTCGGAACGCCGTTCCGGCTCGTTCCATCTCGAAATGACCCCTGGGTGTAGGATACCACTGCCCTGATCTGGATCGCCCAGGCCAGCCTGATCTTGGAAGCTAAGCAGTGTTGGCCCTGGTTAGAACTTGGATGGGAGACCACCAAGGAAGTCCAGGGTCGCTACGCAGAGGCAGGCAAGGGCCAACCCACCTCTGAATGTGTCTAATGTTGAAAATCATGTGGGCTCCCCATAAGTTGGCTGCCTCTTGACGGCACCTCCTACCACCAGGTTACCACTAATTACTCCATGCCTACTCCTTTTCATTGTACTTTTCTCCAGCTGCCTTTGTGGCCCTTGCAAGCAATGCCCCCTCTAAACTGTGGAGTTTTGTAGGTGTCAGAGTGGTTGAGCAGTGGGACAGACTGCCTCGGGAGGTAGTGGATGCTCCTTCGTTGGGCGTTTTCAAGCCGAGGCTGGACAACCATCTTTCGGGTGTGTTGTGATTCTATGATTCTAATGTCCAGATTGTGCCCTCTTGGACTTGAAATGATCTAGAATCCTAGAATCACAGAGATGGAGGGGACCTTAGAGGCCATCTAGTCCAACCCCTGCTCAGTGCAGGGTCATCCTACAGCATCTCTGACAAGGGTTTGTCCAGCTGCTGCTTCAAGACTGCCAGGGAGGGGGAGCTCACCACCTCCCCAGGCAGCGGATTCCACCATTGCACAACTCTTACTGCCAAAATGTTTTCCCTAAGAGCCAGCTGATACCTTCCCACCCTCAGTTTATACCCGTTATTGCAAGTCCTCTCCTCTGCTGCCAAGAGGAACTGTTCCTTGCCCTCCTCCAAGTGACAGCCCTTCCGATACTTTAAGAGAGCAACCCCGTCCCCCCTCAACCTCCTCTTCTCCAGACTGAACCTTTCCAAGAAGTCCCTCAGCCTTTCCTTCTAGGGCTTCTTGGTCTCCAGGCCCCCGATCATCCTCGTCACTCTCCTTTGCACCCACTCCGTTCTGCCCACATCCTTTTTGAAGGGAGGCCTCCAGAACTGCACACAATAATCTCAACGCATTTGGAACTTGCATGGGTGTCTTTAATCACGGTTCCCTTCCAGCATGACCCTTCAGAGTGAAGAGAGAATTAGGCTGTCTTGGTGTGCCTTGGGTGGAAAGATGACAGAGAGAAGAGGGGACTCCGGGACAGTGGAGGCGGATCAGGGCCAGAGTTGGTACATCGACTCTTGACAGGAGCAGTTCTTCCACACAGACGGGTGTCAGTGATTCTGGGCTTCAGACCTGGTTAATCTACCAAAGAGAAATGAGGGTTAGGGATCCAGAAGCGTCCACATGTCTGGCAGTGAAACCAACTCATCTAGATACAATGGGACCTTCCGGGCTGCCCTTTCCCCCCTCTCTCCCCTCCCACCAACCTCTCGGCTGACCGTCAGAACACTCCCCATATCCATTCTTACCCCTCATCACTGAGAAAATTGCCCATGTTGAACCAAACAGGTCCCAAGACAGATCTTTGAGGCATTCCACTTGTCACTCCTCTCCAAGAGGATGAGGAACCATTCACAGGCACGTTTGGGTGTGAAATGTCAACCAGTTACAGATCCACCTAACAGTCATAGGATCCAAACCACATTTCACCAATATTGCCAACAATATTATGTGAAACCTTATCAAAAGCTTTACTGAAATCCTGATAAACTACATTTACAGCATTCCCCAGATCCAGCAAGGTAGTAACTTAAAAAAAAAAAAGAGTCTGACATGACTTGTTCTTGAGAAAGCCATGCTGGCTCTTAGTAATCGGAGCTGTCCTTTCTAAATGCTCAAGGACTGTCTGTTCGATTATTTGTTCTAAAACTTTTCAAGGTATAGACGTCAAGCTGATGGGTCGATACTTACCCGGCCCCCTACCATGGAGGCTGCAGACTGGTGATGTATGAGAGAACATTCTATCACTGAGCCACAGTTCAAGTGTACAGCTGGCCTGCGGAGCTCCCATGAGTTGAGTTCCCTCCTTGTACCCTGGTGGCCACCGTATCAGTGGCCAGGCCGTGGCATCAGTGTCGTGGACTTCCCTTACCTCTAATGGTCTTCATGCAGTTGAGGCCACAGCCGTTGAAGCAGCATTTCTCTCCTGCAGCACAGCCGCTGTCGCTCCTGCACAGATTCGCACAGACCCCACCATTAGGCCAGGGGCATGTTCCGGGACGCACTGGAAGGAACACAGAAGGGCTGAAAGGCAAGGGGAGGGGGGCCATTCCAGGCAGAGGGCATAAGATGGCCTGTGGGTAAGGTTGCCAATCTCCAGGTGAGACCTAGATATCTCCTAGAATCTCAACAGCTCTCTAGACTACAGAGCTCAGTCCAGACCAGCTCTCCTGGAGGAAATGGCTGCCTTGGAGGCTGGGTTCAATGGCATTACACCCCGCTGTTGACCCTCCTCTCCTCTCCCCAAACCCCACCCTTCCCAAGCCCTTAGTTATGGCCCAGACTAGCCCAATCTCATGGGATCCTGGAAGCCACACAGGGTTGGCCCAGGTGGGCCTTTGGACGGGAGGCCACTCAGGAAGTCCCAGGTTGCTGCGGAGAGGTAGGCCACGGCCAACTGCCAAAAGGCCCCCTTCCATGGAGGCTGCAGGCTGGTGAGGGATGAAAGGACGTCTTGGGCAAGGGAGATTAGGGGGAAGGGGGGGAGGCAGGGCCACGGATGTGGGGCAGAGGATTGTGTTCCTGCAGCAGGCCCCTCCTCCCCTAACTGCCCCAGCCCTCCTTCAGGTTTAGTGGTGGGGCCGTGGCACTGTGGGAGATCCCCTCCTTTGGGTACAGGAGGTCCCGGGCACATTCCCCCAGCGCCCCCATCTGAAAGGGACATTGTTTCAGGGGGGGTCTCAGGTGAAGCCCTTGCTTGGTGCCGGGGACAGGCCGAAAGTCAACCTGGAGCAACAGCCCCCCAGTCCTCCTTTCCGGCAACATTCAGGCTTTGTCCGCACTCCGGAGACTCCGGCCGACTTCAGCACCCCTTTCTGCCCCTCCTCTCTTACCCCATCCCTGCCTCCCATATCCATTTCATGTTCGGAAGCACAAAAAGAACACTGCAGCACACGAGCACATGAAGCTGCCTTAGACTGTATCAGAACCACTGGTCCAGCCAAGACAGTTTGGCCCACTTAGACGGGGTGCAGCTCAACAGGGTCTCAGGCAAAGAGGTCTTCCCCATCACCTCCTGCCCGGTCCTTTTAATTGGAGATGCTGCCGGGGATTGAACCTGGGACCTTCTGCATGCCAGGCAGAGGCTCTTCCACTGAGATCCTGGAAGGGTTTTTTAAAACCAGTGAGGCACATGGCAAATGGTCCTTCCTTTGCTTCTTCTTCCAATCAATGGAATCTTTGGTAGGGGAATGTGGAAGTGTGAAAAGGGTTTTTTGCCATCTTCTGGCCTGGAGAACAGTTGCCTCCTGACCCTGAAGTAGCAGTTGGCATTCCCCTGGCCGTGTAAGAAAGGGCCACAAGAACTAAACCCTGGGGCAGCCCTTCTTGCCCTCCCTCTCATAATGCCCAAGTTCACAGAGTCAGCATTGCTGTTGGATGGCCATCTGGCTCAAAGCTTCCTCCAAAGGGAAAAGCACAAAGCAGCCATTTTCTCCAGGAAAGTGCTTTTCACTTTGGAGGAAGCTTTGAGCTCACTAAGAGAGACTTTTTGCAGCGTTCTTTGAAACCAGTGAGGCACAGGGCAACTGAAGGAAGAGCCTGCTAGCTGGCCCTTCCTTTGCTTCCTCTTCCAATCCATGGGATTCTTGGTAGGGGAACGTGGAAGCGTGAAAAGAAACTCAGCCCTGGAGGTTAACTGCATTCTTAGTGCTCAGAGTGAACATCTGGCGGAGCTTTTGGTGTGTTCTTTAAATCGACAAATTCCTTCCCAATCCATTTTTTCCTATATCGTTTCCTTCATTTATTTTCATCCTGCCTTTCCCCCCAATGAGGACTCTTACATCATTCTCTTGTCCTCCAGTTTATTCCGCCTGTCACCCCAATGAGGAACCTTACATCATTCTCTTGTCCTCCAGTTTATCCTCACGACAACCTTATAAGGTAGGCTGAGAGGGTGTGACTGTCCCAAGGCCACCCAGCGAGTTTCTAGAGCGGAGTGGGGATTCGAACCAGGATTTCAAAGATCCTAGTTTGACAGTGTAACCAGTGCCCCACTCTGGGTCTATATTACCTGTTCCTCCCTGTACAATTTCCATTCTTCTTGGGCATATGAGTAATCTGTTTTTTTCTTGTGTTAGTGTATTCCTAGGACCCACATACTTTGCCTCAGTTCCTAGTTCCGCACCACCATCTTAAAGCATTCACCAAACCCTAAGTCATGTCCCCACCTCATTTTTCTAACTTTTAAGATGTTCCTTAGGAGTCTGTTCAGTGTAGTGTTGATGGGAGCCAGTGTGATGTAGCCGTCGTGGTGTCGGACTCGGGTCTAGGAGAACCAGGCCCAAATCTTCACTCTGCCGGGAA
The DNA here is from genome assembly GCF_001447785.1 of Gekko japonicus. Classification (NCBI taxonomy): domain Eukaryota; kingdom Metazoa; phylum Chordata; class Lepidosauria; order Squamata; family Gekkonidae; genus Gekko; species Gekko japonicus. The sequence continues at coordinate 130,634 of NW_015176555.1, read as the reverse complement.
GCTTGCTGGATGGGGATGGGCAGAAACCTGCTCACAAATGAAAGTTTATGACTAATTTTGGCTGATTCGTGAAGCTAGGTTCGTGAACTGAAGATCCACCACGAACTTGCATGAATTTTAAGGCAGTTCGTGGTGATGTATGAAGAGCAGAAAGCAGGGGTTTAAAAGGCTCCAAGCCAGTTTGGTGTAGTGGTTAGGAGCACAGATTCTAATCAGGGAGAACTGGGTTTGATTCCCCACTCCTCCACATGTAGTTTCTGGTGTGACCTTGGGTCACTTATAAGTTCTTTCAGAGCTGCTCTCTCACAAGCAGTTCTTGAAAGAGCTCTCTCAGCCC
>NW_015176555.1:123862-130138 GCF_001447785.1 Gekko japonicus | reverse complement strand
CCTCCACTTGCACCTGCTGGTGTGACCTTGGGCAAGCCGTAGTTCTGATAAGAGCTGTTCTTGAAAAAGAGCAGTTTCTGTCAGAGCTCTCTCAGCCCCACCTACCTCACAGCGTGTCTGTTGTGGGGAGGGGGAGGGAAAGGGGTTTGTAAGCCACTCTGAGACACCTTTGGGTGGTGAAGGGCGGGGTATAAATCTTCTTCTTCTTCTTCTTCTTCTTCTTCTTCTTCTTCTTCTTCTTCTTCTTTTGGTTCATGGTTCGGTTTGTGGTTCCCCAACAAACCGAACTGCAAAAATACGGTTCATGCCCATCCCTATTGTTGGATAAATTAGGGCTAGTCGCTGTCTCTCATAGTAACTTACGGGGTTGTTGCGAGGATAAGATGGAGGCGAAATACTGTTAGTGTGTTTGCAGGATCCACATACTTTGTCTCAGTTCCTAGCTCCACACAATTAAGGTTCTTGTGCTCCCTGAGGTTCTTGTATTCAAGAAATACATAAAATTCCACGTAGTGGTACTGTAAGTGTTTTCATTTTGAGTGGGCGTGTAAGAGAGGGATTGTGTTCCACCCACTGGGCTGGGAGTTCTAATAGTAAGCCAAAGCACAGGCATCTATTCCTATCACAAGAACCCTGTTGGATCAGGCCTGTGCTCAGGACGCTTCGGAGGCACGTCTTTACACAGCCCAAGAGCTCCAGCCACGCATGGTCAGTGGGAGGGCTTCTAATGTCCTGGCCCCACTGGTGGACCTCCTGATGGCACTGGTATTTCTGGCCACTGTGGGATACAGAGTGTTGGAATGGAGGGGCCTTTGGCCTGATCCAACATTGGCATCTCTTATGTTCTTATGTTCTTATGACCAGCCAGCCAGAAGCCTGCCAGAAGCCTGCAATGTGCGAGCCAATATGTTTAATATTGTTTAACATTCGCAGGAACATTCTACTCTGGTCCAGTCTGAACTCTACCTCTGGAAGATTGCGGGGTGGGAGTGGGGAGGTTGTAATCTCAAGAGACACGACGCAACTAAACAAAGAGGAGAGAAGAGATTGGATTCATACCCCGCCCACAACAGACACCCTGGGAGGTAGGCGGGGCTGAGAGAGCTCTGACAGAAACTGCTCTTTCTTCAAGGACAGCTCTTGTCAGAACTTCTGCCTCTCCAAGGTCCTCCAGCCAGGTGCAAGTGGAGGAGTGGGGAATCACACCTGGTTCTCCCAGATTAGAGTCCGTGCACTTAACCAGGACACCAAACTGGCATCCCTGATGACTAAGCCTGGCCCTATCTGGGCTGGAAGAAAGGTGCTTCAAGGCAGCGTCAGAAAGGCTAAGCCTGGCCCTATCTGGGCTGGAAAAAGGTGCTTCTAGGCAGCGTCAGAAAGGGGTCTCTTACCGCGAGCAGAGGCAGGAGGCACCTGGGCACAGAGAATGAAGAGGAGCCCAACGAAAAGGAAGAGGAGGCAGCGAGTCTTCATGTTGAGGCACTGGGGGCTGCCTGGACTCTCCCTGAACGCTTTATATCCGAAGCCCAGCAAGGGGCTGGCCACAACGCAGCCCCACGCAGACCGAGCAGTGAAGCAACAGGAAACACAGCCGAAGAGCTACTCTTGTGTAACACTCCTTGGGAAGACATGCAGCTGAGCAGGTTGGGGGGGGGGGTGTCCTCTTCCACAGCGTGCATTCCATTTCCATCCAGCGGACTGGATCCGGAGCACATTTCCATGGGTGCAAGCACACTGAGCCCCAAAAGCCCCCCCCCAAAAAACCCAGGTCCTGGAAGCCCCGTCTCCCCAAAGAGCAGGACTTCAGGGGGCCTCTCAGGCGCCTGTGGGAAGAGGGAGCTCCAAAAGTCACTCTCGGTTGGGCACAACTGTGTCTGCACTGAGCTCCAGGTGTCCTTTGAATTGGGATGTGAATTGGGGCCCGTTATCACTGACCAGAGTGTCCGGCAGTCCGTGCGTTGCGAACGCATGGATCATGACCAGGGAAGTGGTCGTTTGCATCTGAATCACCTCTAGCCATTTTGACATGGAATCCACAATAATCAAGAACATTTGCCCTTGTATTGGGCCAGCAAAGTCAATGTGGATCCTTGACCAGGGTTTACCCGTGGATTCCCACCCCTGTGGTGAAGCCTGTGGAGGTTCTGGTCTATTCTGTTGGCATTCCGTGCACACTCGAACCCACTCTTCAACTTCTAGCCCAGGCCACCAAACATATCCTCTAGCTAGTGCCTTCATGTGCACCATGCCAGGGTGACCGTCATGTAAGGATTCCAAAACCTTTTTCCTGAGCTTTTCAGGAACCACCACTCTGTTCCCCCAGAGAACGCACCCTTTGGAAATTGACAGCTCTTTTTGGCGCGTGGTGGCAAGTTCACACACAAGCATCGAAAAGAGGTTTCCAAATATCTAAAACTATGTCCATACACAACTGTCATACGTTCAGCTTATTAGGTCTCATCTGTCCCACAGTCTTCTCCAGGGATCTGTTCAAGTCTTACACAGACCCCCCCCCCTGCCTCAATGGTAAGGGGAAATAGACGTGGGAATAGAGGTTGTCTACGTATTGGTGATAAGGTAAAGATAAAGGTTTTCCTTGCTCGAAAGCCAGTTGAATCCGACTCTAGAGATGTGGTGCTCATCTCCGTTTCCAAGCCGAAGAGCCAGCGCTGTCCGAAGACATTTCCGTGGTCATGTGGCTGGCATGACTAAACACCGAGCTGCACGGAATGCTGTTACCTTCCCACCCACCGAAGTGGTACCTATGGATCCAATTGCCATTTCTTGCTTTCGAACTGCTAGGTTGGCAGGAGCTGGGGCTGGAGACGGGAGCTCCCTCTTGTGGCACTCGGGCTCGAACTACCGACCTACTGACCTTCCAATCTGTAGCTCAGCATCTTAACCTCTGAGCCACCATGCCCCCTACACACATATCGGTGATACCTTCCTCCATATCCCCCGGTGATCTCTCCTTGCAGTTTCTTATTGGTGTTAAAGAGCAATGTCAAAAAAGACAGAACCCTGTGAGACTGCACGGTATAAATGCCAAGGTGCCAAGCTGCTTTCCCTCTGCACACCCTTCTGGAATTGTTCACATAAGTAAGAGAGGAAGCCCTGGAGCACAACGCCCATTTCCCCGAATGCAGCCAGCCTCTCCAGAAAGACACAAAAGGCCCTTGGCACTGAGACATAGACACCTGTCCTTCTCCATGTTGGTTGATCACAAGCTAAACACGTCTCTGCAGTGCGATGTGACTGCGAAGAAAGCTAATGCAAACTTAGGATGCATTCGCAGAAGCATTGTGTCCAGATTACGGGAGGTGGTCATTCCACTCTCTTCTGCTATGGTCAGGCCTCACCTGGAGTCCTGTGTCCAGTTTTGGGCACCACATTTGAGGAAGGATGTTGACAAGCTCGAGCGTGTCCAGAAGAGGGCAACCAGGATGGTGAGAGGGTTGTAATCCAAGTCTCATAGGAGGAAAGGCTGAAAGAGTTGGATATGTTTAGCCTGGGAAAGAGAAGGCTTAGAGGGGACAGGATTGCAGTCTTCAAATATCTGAAGGGCTGTCATGTAGAAAATGGAGTGGATTTGTTCTCTCTTGCTCCGGATTGCAAGACTAGGTCTAATGGGTAAAAATGACAAGGAAGTCGTTACCGGCTAAATAATTCAGGGGAGACTTCCTGACTGTCAGAGGAGGGCAATGAAGATGGTGAAGAGTCTGGAGACCAAGTTCTATGAGGAACAGTTGAAGGAGCTGGGCATGTTTAGCCTGGAGAGGAGAGGACTGAGAGGGGATATGATCACAATCTTTAAGTACTTGAAGGGCTTTCATATAGAGGGTGGTGCAGAGCTGTTTTCTGTTGCCCCAGAAGGTCAGACCATTACTCACCGGCCTGGGGGCGTTTTGGATCGCGGACACCTTTTCACCCGTGGGGTGAACTCCCTTTTCGTCGATGCGAAAACCCAGAAATTCCACACTGTTGACTCCCAGTGTGCATTTTGAATGCTTAACCCTGAGTCCGGCATTCTGGAAATGTTTGAGGACCTCTTTAACACGGTCCATTAACTCCTGTTCGGACCCTCCCGCAATCAGCACGTCGTCAAAGTAGGGCACCGTGCCAGGCACCCCCCTCAACAAACGTTCCATAAGGCCCCGGAAAATTCCCGGTGCCACGTTTACACCGAACTGGAGCCTGTTGACTTTAAATGCCTCTCGGTGTGTTACAATCATTTGGGCCTCTGCAGCCTCCGGGGTGACAGGCAATTGTTGGTATGCCTGGGCCAAATCAAGTTTGGCAAAAATGTTACCACCCCCAAGGAAGCCAGTATGTGGCTTATCACCGGGACTGGGTACGAATGCTGTTGTAATGCCTTATTTATAGTACATTTGTAATCTGCGCATATTCGTATAGACCCGTCCAATTTGACTGGAGTTACGATTCCCACTTGCTATACGGTACAGGTTCCAAGACCCCTTGTTCAACGAGCTTGTCAAGCTCTCTCTCAACCTTAGGTTTGATAGAAACAGGCACTTTCCGGTATTTTAACCTAATTGGTTTGATGGACGGATCCAAATCAAACGCAACCGGGGACCCTTTGTACCTTCCCAACCTTTTGGCAAATACTTCATGGAAAAGGTCATACAGCATGTCCCATTTATTCTCAGACATTTTGTTCACCCCGTAAATACCGATACCCAACGGCTCGAACCAGTCTAACCCTAGTAGGTTGACCCGGTCTCCCTCAGCAATCAGAAATGACAGATTAGCACATTTCCTCTTATACTCAACATTCACAGTGTTCCTTCTGGCCAGGGGAATTCTGTTTCCCTGGAAATCGGACACTCTGGTTTCCTGCAGACCAGAAAATTCCCAAGAGACATCAGGAAACCGTCCGTTCCATCAGTCTCCTGAGACGGACCATCCCAGCTGCACCCCCACTCCACCCTCCTGGAAGTTCACCAGGTCGGTTCATGAAAAGGCCAGACTGGAAGATTCCCCCATACCAAGCCATGCACTTTATTCCGAGAGAATACCCGATCAAACATATGCCCTGCCATACGCATATAAAGAGGACATTCTGGAAGAGCCCCACAACAGTCATAACAGCCATGAAGTCCTCAGCCAATCGCACCAGGGTAGCCTGGGCTTGGACCTTGACAGTCATAAGGACAACAAACCTCAGAGTCCTTGACTGCCTCCATCAGCTCCGTTAGGGAGACCCGTTGCTGGTTTCACAGGGGTCCTCTTGCCTCTTACAGCGTTGACGTCATCGTCCGCTTCATCGCCCTCGCTGTCACGCTGGAAATTGACGTGTTGTTCAGCCAGTCGCTGGCGGACCTCCTTTGTTGACTTGTCCGCTGCTTCTGCCACTACAGCTTCTTCATATGCCACTGCCCAGGTCAGGGTAGTGCGCGCAAACAACTTTTGCTGTAGCCTCCCGTCTCGTAGGCCACACACGAGACGGTCCCTGAGGGCCTCCTCAATGTTTGCGAAGTTGCACGGCTGTGCTGCCTTACAGAGGGCCGCCACAAACTCTGCGATGGTCTCGCTTGCTGCCTGGCTTCGTTTGTAGAACACATGCCGGCAGGCGATCTCCAAGGGCTGAGGGGAGAAGTGGGTCTTCAGTTTTTTAGTGAGCTCAGCAAACGACACGGCCTTGATGTCGGTCGGCACCACCAACGACCTAGCGATGTCGAAGGTGCCTTTTCCACAGGAGCTCAGCAGACATCCCCTCTTTTTCATCTCCTCGGTGATGTCGTTTGCTTCTAAGTGAAACTCGAACCCAGCGGGTCGAAAGCCAATGAACAACTACGGCGAGTAGAATGGGTACCTACCCTTAGATGGGGAGGGGGCACCCACCTCTGACGATAAAAGAGGCATGGTGGTTGTGCAGACGGCGGCGTGAGGATGGTGATGTGGAGGACGATGGTGGAGCAGAGAACGACGGCAGGCGGCGGCGGCAGAGGCGTGCTGGCGGAGCTAAGAGGCGGTGCGAAGCAGAGCGATCCCAGGCGGCTGAAGAAGACATCAAGCATCGAGCGGCGATGGCAGCAGCGGCACGACCCTGGAGGCGCTCAACGAATGACGCAGAGGCAGAAGGCGGGGCCTGACGGACGTAGCCGGCCGGACCGTCAGGAAGCCGTGCGCCAAGGGAGAGCCGAGGGAAAGCTGTCGTGGCTGCTGTGGTTTCCAGAGAGTGGGAAAAAAAAGATCGGAAGCCGGAAGGGACGCCACGCCAGCAGCTGAGGACAGCCAAGGAACATCAAGCCGAGC
>NW_015176555.1:122741-123102 GCF_001447785.1 Gekko japonicus | reverse complement strand
GCCCACCAGCCAGGAACAATGGGTCTGTCAACAGCCATGGTAGTCAAAGGCTACTTCTATGCCAAAGGCAGCACACCCTTGCAGGCTTAGGGTTGTCAACCAGACCTGTAGCTAGGACCTTTTTAGTGGGGAGGCCCTGGGGAAAGTGGGGGGGCCGCAAGCAGGGCCGGCCCGAGGTTGTCCTGCGCTTTAGGCGAGCACAGATGCCAACCTCCCGGCGGGGCCTGGAGACCTCTCCGTCAGAACCAGGCTGGGAGGAGGGTCACCCAGCCGCGACTCGCCTCCCCCCCAGCCGCCACCGCTCGCCTCCCCCCTCCCGGCCGCCGCCGCTGCTCGCCTCCCGCCCCCCCTCCCCCCGCCC
>NW_015176555.1:89180-120389 GCF_001447785.1 Gekko japonicus | reverse complement strand
ATCCTGTAGTATATGACTTAGTCCCAACGGTTTTACTAAACTCCACCGTTGGTTCTGACTCAAAACTTCCACCTTGGTCTCTGTGGATTCGGATGTGAAATCCATGGTGAGTTATGAAATCCCCCCAAAGCATAGTAGCAACAGTCTTGCTGTCCCAACTCTACTAGGAAATGCCTGTGCGTATTTGGTGAAGCCATCAGTGACCACTAGACTGTTTTTAAAGCACGTTGCAAAGAGGCTGTGCCAGTTAAAGGAGGGCAAGCCTTTATGTAGACTAACTCAGTAGCTCTATTGCCTGGGTCATCTTAGGCCCAGAGGTTCTGTCCTTGGCCAAATCCAAGGTCCTTTCTACCCTGATGTGACCCATTGCTTTGTGTAGGCAGGGGTCATTTAGTAGAAAAAGAGGTGCAGGAGCTCATTTGCATAACTCATTTGCATATGCCACACCCCCTGACAAAGGGCAGGTTCCCTACCTGATCTTCTCCAGGTGCCCCGTGGCCAGGCATGCTTACAATGCCCCAGATAGGGAAGGGAAAGAAAGGCATTTAAATCCCCCCTATTGAAACCCCCCCCCCCCGCTTCCCCGCGGAGGCATGGCTGGGCAACCAAAGGACAGGCATGCAAGCATGCCTGGGCTCCCTACTCCTGGGTTTGTTACTCCCGGAACGAAATGGCCCCTGGGTGTAGGATATACCACTGCCCTGATCTGGATCGCCCAGGCCAGCCTGATCTTGGAAGCTGAGCAGAGTCCTCCTGGTTAGTCCTTGGGTGTGAGACCACCGTGGAAGTCCAGGGCTGCTCTGCAGAGGCAGGCAAGGGCAAAGCCACCTCTGTCCACCTGCCCTGACCTGGATGGGGAAGGCTAGCCCAGTCTCAGAAGCTAAGCAGGGTCGGCCCCGGTTAGAACTTGGATGGGCGACCGCTAAGCAGGGTCGGCCCCGGTTAGAACTTGGATGGGAGACCACCAAGGAAGTCCAGGGTTGCTATGCAGAGGCAGGCAAGGGCCAACCCACCTCTGTATGTGTCTAGTGTTGAAAATCATGTGGGCTCCCCATAGGTCGGCTGCCACTTGACGGCACCTCCTACCACCAGGTTACCACTAATTACTCCATGCCTACTCCTTTGCATTGTACTTTTCTCCAGCTGCCTTGGTGGCCCTTGCAAGCAATGCCCCCTCTAAACTGTGGAGTTTTGTAGGTGTCAGAGTGGCTGAGCAGTGGGACAGACTGCCTCAGCGGAACCTGGATGACCATCTTTTGGGTGTGTTGCAGGCAGGGGCCATTTTCTAGAAAAAGAGGCGCAGGAGCTCATTGGCATAACTCTTTTGCATATGCCACCCCCCGACAAAGGGCAGGCATGTTTAAAATGAGTTAAGGCATATGCAAATGAGTTTAAATCCCCCCCTTCCCTGAGTCTCTCCGAAAAAATGGAGAGGCTCAAGGGAAAGGGGGCCATGTCTGCCCGCCTCCCCTCCCCCTCTCCAGCCAACCCGCCATGGCAGGCTGGCTGGAGCAGGGAAGGGCAGGGAGGCAGACATGCCTGGCTTCCCTGCCCAATCTTCTCCAGGGCAGGGAAACCAGGGCTTTAAATCTCCTCCCGTGCCTGAGGCCGGGCGGTCCAGAGAAGAAGAAGAAGAAGAAGAAGAAGAAGAAGAAGAAGAAGAAGAAGAAGAAGAAGAGATAAGATTTATACCCCGCCCTTCACTTGGGAGTCTCAGAGTGGCTTACAAACTCCTCTCCCTTCCCCTCCGCACAACAGACACCCTGTGAGATGGGTGGGGCTGAGAGAAGGGTGGGGCTGAGATGGGTGGGGCCTGGGCTCCTTCCTGCCAGAGCACCGTTCCAGGGCGCTCCGGCAGGAAATGACCCCTGGTTGCAGGGCTGTCTTTCAGCTCTCCTCCTGCACAGTGCAGGGGGTTGGACTAGATGACCTGCAAGGTCCCTTCCAACTCTTAATATTTGATGACTCTATGACTCTATTGTCCAGTTTGTGCTCTCTTGGACTTGAAATGATCTAGAATCCTAGAATCACAGAGATGAAGGGGGCCATAGAGGCCATCTAGTCCCACCACCTGCCCAATGTGGGGTCAACCTAGAGCATCCCTGACAAGGGTTTGTCCAGCTGCTGCTTCAAGACTGCCAGGGAGGGGGGAGCTCACCACCTCCCCAGGCAGCTGATTCCACCATTGCACAATTCTTACTGCCAAAATGTTTTCCCTAAGAGCCAGCTGATATCTTCCCACCCTCAGTTTATACCCGTTATTGCAAGTCCTCTCCTTTGCTGCCAAGAGGAACAGCTCCCTGCCCTCCTTGAAGTGACAGCCCTTCCGATACTTTATGAGAGCAACCCTGTCCCCCCTCAACCTCCTCTTCTCCAGACTGAACATCCCCAAGGAATCCCTCAGCCTTTCCTCCTAGGGCTTCTTGGTCTCCAGGCCCCTGATCATCCTCGTCACTCTCCTCTGCGCCTGCTCCGTTCTGTCCACATCCTTTTTGAAGGGAGGCCTCCAGAACTGCACACAAGACTCAATAATCTCAACACGTTTTGGAACTTGCAAGGGTGTCTTTAATCACGGTTCCCCTCCAGCATGACCCTTCAGGGTGAAGAGAGAATTAGGCTATCTTGGTGTGCCTTGGGTGGAAAGATGACAGAGAGGAGAGGGGACTCCGGGACAGTGGAGGAGGATCAGGGCCCGAGTTGGTACATCGACTCTTGACAGGAGCAGTTCTTCCGCACAGACGGCTGTCAGTGATTCCGGGCTTCAGACCAGGTTATTCTACCGAAAAGAAATGAGAGTTAGAGATCCAGGACCGTCCACATGCCTGGCAGTGAAACCGACTTATCTAGATACAATGGGACCTTCCGGGCTTCCCTTTCCCCCCCCCTCTCTCCTCCCACCAACCTCTTGTCTGACCGTCAGAACACTCTCCATATCCATTCTTACCACCCTCCACTGAGAAAATTGCCCATGTTGAACAAAACAGGTCCCAAGACAGATCTTTGAGGCATTCCACTTGTCACTCCTTTCCAAGAGGATGAGGAACCATTCACAGGCACTTTTTGGGTGTGAAATGTCAACCAGTTACAGATCCACCTAACAGTCATAGGATCCAAGCCACATTTCACCCATTTTGCCAACAATATTATGTCAAACCTTATCAATAGCTTTACTGAAATCAAGATAAACTACGTTTACAGTATTCCCCTGATCCAGCAAGGTAGTAACTTTTTTTTTTAAGAGTGAGATAGACATAAGGTTAGTCTGACATGACTTGTTCTTGAGAAAGCCATGCTGGCTCTTAGTAATCAGAGCTGTCCTTTCCAAATGCTTAAGGACTGTCTGTTCAATTATTTGTTCTAAAACTTTCCAATGTATAAACGTCAAGGTGATGGGTTGATACTTACCCGGATCCTCCTTTCCCCCCTTCTTGAAGATGGGGACAACATTTGCCCACCTCCAATCTTCTGGCACCTCACCTGTTCTCCAAGAATTTGGAGAACTTAGGAATGGCACTTAGGTATGGCCCAGACTAGGTATGGACTAGGTACGGCCCAGGCTAGCCCAATCTCATTGGATCCTGGAAGCCACACAGGGTTGGCCAAGGTGGGTATTTGGAGGTGAGGCCACCAAAGAAGTCCCGGGGTTGCTGCGGAGAGGCAGACCACGGCCGACTCCCACCCAGGTCCCCAGCACAGAGGCTGCAGACTGGTGAGGGATGAGAGAACATTCTATCACTGAGCCAAGTCCCCTCAGTGTACAGCTGTGCTGCGGAGCTCCCATGAGTTGAGTTCCCTCCTTGTACCCTGGTGGCCACCGTATCAGAGGCCAGGCCATGGCATCTGTGCCGTGGACTTCCCTTACCTCTAATGGCCTTCATGCAGCTGCGGCCACAGCCATTGAAGCAGCATTTCTGTCCTGCATCACAGCCGCTGTCGCTCCTGCACAAGTTCGCACAGACCCCAATACCAGGCCTGGGGCATCTTCCAGGGCGCACTGGAAGGAAACAGAAGGGCTGAGAGGCAAGGGGAGGGAGGAGCATTCCGGGCAGCGGGCACAAGAGTGCCTGTGGGTAAGGTTGCCAATCTCCAGGTGAGACCTGGAGATCTCCCAGAATCTCAACAGCTCTCTAGACTACAGAGCTCAGGCCAGACCAGTTCTCCTGGAGGAAATGGCTGCCTTGGAGGGTGGATTCAGTGGCCTTACACCCCGCTCCGGACCCTCCTGTCCTCTCCTCTCCTCTCCCCGAGCCCCACCCTTCCCAAGCGCTTAGTTATGGCCCAGACTAGGCCAATCTCATGGGATCCTGGAAGCCACACAGGGTTGGCCCAGGTTGGTATTTGGAGGGGAGACCACCCACGATGTCCCAGGTTGCTGTGGAGAGGCAGGCCATGGCCGACTCCCAAAAGGCCCCCTACCTTGGAGGCTGCAGACTGGTGAGGGATGAGAGGACGTCTTGGGCAAGGGAGATTAGAGGGAAGGAGGGGAGGCAAGGTCGCCGATGTGGGGCAGAGGACTGCGTTACTGCAGCTGGCCCCCCTCCCCTAACTGCCCCAGCCCTCCTTCAGGTTCAGTGGCGGGGCCCTGGTGCTGTGGGAGATCCCCTCCTTTGGGTGCAGGAGGTCCCAGGCATGTTCCCCCAGCGCCCCCACCTGAAAGGGACATTGTTTCAGGGGGGGTCTCAGGTGAAGCCCTTGCTTGGTGCCGGGGACAGGCCGGGAGTCAACCTGGAGCAACAGCCCCCCAGTCCTCCTTTCCGGCAACATTCAGGCTGTGTGTGCGCACTCTGGAGACCCCGGCCGGCTTCTGCACCTCTGTCTGCCCCTCCTCTCTCACCCCATCCCTGCCTTCCAAATCCTGCTCATGCTCGGAAGCACAAAAAGAACACTGCAGGACACGAACACACGAAGCTGCCTTAGACCGGATCAGAACCACTGGTCCAGCCAAGACAGTTTGGCCCACTTAAACGGGATGCAGGTCGATTGAACCTGGGACCTTCTGCATGCCAAGCAGAGGCTCTTCCACTGAGATCCTGGAAGGGTTTTTTGCCATCTTCTGGGCTGGAGAACAGTTGCTTCCTGACCCTGAAGTAGCAGTTGGCATTCCCCTGGCCGTGTAAGAAAGGGCCACAAGAACTAAGCCCTGGGGCAGACCTTCCTGCCCTCCCTGCCCTCCCTCTCATGATCTGCCCAAGTTCACAGAATCAGCATTGCTGTTGGATGGCCATCTAGCTCAAAGCTTCCTCCAAAGTGAAAAGCACAAAGCAGCCATTTTCCCCAGGAAAGTGCTTTTCACTTTGGAGGACGCTTTGAGCTCACTAAGAGAGACTTTTTGCAGCATTCATTGAAACCAGTGAGGCACATGGCAACTGAAGGAAGAGCCTGCTAGCTGGTCCTTCCTTTGCTTCCTCTTCCAATCAATGGGATTTTTGGTAGGGGAATGTGGAAGTGTGAAAAGAAACTCAACCCTGGAGGTTAACTGCTTTCTTAGTGCTCAGAGTGAACGTCTAGCGGAGCTTTTGGTGTGTTTTTATATCCACAAATTCCTTCCCAATCCATTGCTTCCTGTATCATTGTTTCCTTCATTTATTTTCAGCCCGCCTTTCACCCCAATGAAGACCCTTACATCATTCTCCTGTCCTCCAGTTTATCCTCACGTCAACCCTATAAGGTAGGCTGAGAGTGTGTGACTCCCCCAAGGCCACCCAGTGAGCATCTAGAGCGGAGTGGGGATTCGAACCTGGATTTCCCAGATCCTAGTCCGACACTGTAACCAGTGCCCCACTCTGGGTCTATATTACCTGTTCCTCCCTATACAATACCCATTCTTCTTCGGCATGTGAGTAATCTATTTTAGGATGGGTTTTTCCTTGTGTTAGTGTGTTCCTAGGACCCGCACACTTTGCCTCAGTTCCTAGTTCCACACAACCATCTTAAAGCATTCACCAAACCATAAGTCATGTCCCGACCTCATTTTTCTAACTTTTAAGATGTTCCTTAGGAGTCTGTTCAGTGTAGTGTTGATGGGACCCAGTGTGATGTAGCGGTTGTGGTGTCAGACTCGGGTCTAGGAGAACCAGGCCCAAATCCTCACTCTGCCGGGAAGCTTGCTGGACGGGGATGGGCACAAACCAGCTCACAAATGAAAGTTTATAACTAATTTTGGCTGATTTGTGAATTGATGTTCATGAACTGAAGATCCGCCACAAACTTGCATGAATTTTAAGGCAGTTCGTGGTGATCCAAGCCAGTTGGTGTAGTGGTTAGGAGTGCAGATTCTAATGAGGGAGAACTGGGTTTGATTCCCCACTCCTCCACATGTAGTTTCTGGTGTGACCTTGGGTCACTTATAAGTTCTTTCAGAGCTGTTCTCTCACAAGCAGTTCTTGAAAGAGCTCTCTCAGCCCCACCTACCGAACAGGGTGTCCGTTGTAGGGAACGGGAAAGGAAAGGAGATTGTAAGCCACTCTGAGACTTTTTTGGGTAGTGAAGGGCAGGTATAAATCCAGTCTCCTCCTCCTCCTCCACAAAAACAGTTGAGTGGTGGGGAGCAGAAAGCAGGAGTTTTAATGGCTCCCTGTCAAAAACCTACTGAGAGAGTCAGTTTGGTGTCGTGGTTAAGTGCACGGACTCTAATCTGGGAGAACTGGGTTTGATTCCCCACTCCTCCACTTGCACCTGGCTGGATGACCTTGGGCAAGCCATAATTCTGATAAGAGCTGTTCTTGAAAAAGAGCCGTTTCTGTCAGAGCTCTCTCAGCCCCACCGACCTCACAGAGTGTCTGTTGTTGGGAGGGGAAGGGAGAGGAGTTTGTAAGCCGCTCTGAGACTCCTCTGGGTAGTGAAGGGCGGGGTATAAATCCAATCTCTTCTTTTTCTTCTATTGGTTCATGGTTCGGTTTGTGGTTCACTAACAAACCGAACAGCAAAAATACGGTTCATGCCCATCCCTATGGCTGGATAAATTAGGGCTAGTCGCTGTCTCTCATAGTAACTCACAGGGTTGTTGCGAGGATAAGATGGAGGCGAAATACTGTTAGTGTGTTTGCAGGATCCACATACTTTGTCTCAGTTCCTAGTTCCACACAACTAAGGTTCTTGTACTCCCTAAGGTTCTTGTATTCAAGAAATACATAAAATTCCACGTAGTGGTACTGTAAGTGTTTTCATTTTGAGTGGGCGTGTAAGAGAGGGACTGTGTTCCACCCACTGGGCTGGGAGTTCTAATAGTAAGCCAAAGCTCAGGCACCTATTCCTATCACAAGAACCCTGTTGGATCAGGCCTGTGCTCAGGACGCTTCGGAGGCACGTCTTTACACAGCCCAAGAGCTCCAGCCACGCTTGGTCAGAAGAAAATATCAGTGTCAGCCAGAAGCCTGCAATGTGGGAGGCAATATGTCTAATATTGTTTAATATTCACAGGAACATTCTACTCTGGTCCCGTCTGAACTCTACCTCTGGGGTACTGTGTGCGTGTGTGTGTGGGAGGGAAGGTTGTCATCTCAAGACACACAACGCAACTACACAAGGAGAAGGAGAAGAAGAGATTGGATTCATACCCCGCCCTTCACTACCCAGGGGAGTCTCAGAGTGGCTTACAAACTCCTTTCCCTTCCCCTTCCCCACAACAGACACCTTGCGAGGTAGGTGGGGCTGCGAGAGCTCTGACAGAAACGGCTCTTTTTCAAGGACAGCTCTTGTCAGAGCTACGGCTTTCCCAAGGTCATCCAGCCAGGTGCAAGTGGAGGAGTGGGGAATCGAACCCGGTTCTCCCAGATTAGAGTCCTCTGCGCACTTAACCACGACACTAAACTGGCATCCCTGATTACTAAGCCTGGCCCTACCTGGCCTGGAAGAAAGGTGCTTTTAGGCAGCGTCAGAAAGGGTTCGCTTACCACGAGCAGAGGCAGGAGGCACCTGGGCACAGAGAATGAAGACGAGCCCAACGAAAAGGAAGAGGAGGCAGCGAGTCTTCATGGTGAGGCACTGGCGGCTGCCCGGACTCTCCCTGAACGCTTTATATCCCAAGCCCAGAAAGAGGCTGGCCACAACGCAGCCCCACGCAGGCCAAGCAGTGAAGCAACAGGAAACACAGCCAAAGAGCTACTCTTGTGTAACACTCCTCGGGAAGATATGCAGCTGAGCAGGTCATTGGGGGGGGGGGTGTCTTCTTCCACAGCGTGCGTTCCATTTCCAGCCAGCGGACTGGATCCGGTGCACATTTCCATGGGTGCAAGCACACCGAGCCCCAAAAGACCCCCCCCAAAATCCTGGTCCTGGCAGTCTCGTCTCCCCAAAGAGCAGGACTTCAGGGGGGCCTCTCAGGCACCTGTGGGAAGAGGGAGCTGCCGAAGTCACACTCCATTGGGCACAACTGTGTGCATTGAGCTCCAGGTGTCCTTTGCATTTTCAGCCAAACAAACAAGAAATAGGAAGCATGACATCCGTGGTGGTGAGTCCACACACAAGCAGCTAAAGGAGGTTTCCAAATATCTAAAACTATGTCCATACACAACTGTCATACGTTCAGCTTATTGGCTCTCATCCATCTCACAATCTGCTCCAGGCATCTGTTCAGGACTTCCACAGCCCCCCCCTGCCTCAATGGTAAAGGGAAACAGGCGTGGGAATAGAGGTCGCCTATATATTGGTGATAAGGTAAAGGTAAAGGTTTTTCTTGCTCGAAAGCTGGTGAAATCTGACTGGTCAAAGAAGAAGGGGACGGCAAAGGATGAGATGGTTAGACAGTGTCATCAATGCAACGAAGATGAAATTAAGCAAGCTTCAGAGGACAGCGGAAGACAGGAGGGCCTGGCGTGATCTGGTCCATGGGGTCGCGAAGAGTCGGTCTCGACTGTGCGACTGAACAACAACAAAAATATATTGGTGATAAGGTAAAGGTAAAGGTTTCCCTTGCTCGAAAGCTGGTCAAATACGACTCTAGGGGTGGTGCTCATCCTTCCAAGCCAAAGAGCCAGCGCTGTCCGAAGACGTTTCCGTGGCCATGTGGCTGGCATGACTAAACACCGAGGTGCATGGAACTCTGTTTCCTTCCCACCGAAGTGGTACCTATTTACCTTCTTGCAATTTCTCGCTTTCGAACTGCTAGGTTGGCAGGAGCTGGGGCCAGAGCCGGGAGCTCACTCCATCACATGGCACTCGGGTCTCGAACTGCAAAACTACCGATCTTCTGATCTGCTATTCAGCATCTTAACCTCTGAGCCACCGTGCCCCCTACACACATGTTGGTGATACCTTCCTCCAAATCCCCCGATGATCTCTCCCAGCAGTTTCCTATTGATGTTAAAGAGCAATGTCAAAAAAGACGGAACCCATTGAGACTGCACAGCATAAATGCCAAGGTGCCAAGCTGCCTTCCCTCTGCACATCCTTCTGGAATTGTCCCTTCTCCGAACCCAGGCAGCCTCTCCAGAAGGACATAAAAGGCCCTTGGCACTGAGAGGTCCAAGAGAATCAACACGGACACCTGTCCTTCTCCAAGTTGGTTGATCACAAGCTAAACATGAGCCTCCAGTGCAATGTGACTGTGAAGAAAGCTAGTGCAATCTTAGGATGCATTCACAGAAGCATTATGTCCAGATCACGGGAGGTGGTCGTTCCACTCTGTTTTGCTGTGGTCAGGCATCACCTGGAGCCCTGTGTCCAGTTTTGGGCACCACATTTTATAAAGGATGTTAACAAGCTCGAGCGTGTCCAGAAGAGGGCAACCAGGATGGTGGGAGGGTTGGAATCCAAGTCTTACAAGGAAAGGTTGAAAGAGTTGGGTCTGTTTAGCCTGGGAAAGAGAAGGTTTAGAGGGGGCATGATTGCAGTCTTCAAATATCTGAAGGGCTGCCATGTAGAAGATGGAGCAGATCTATTCTCTCTTGCTCCAGATTGCAAGACTAGATTTAATGTGTGGAAATTACAAGGGAGTCATTACCGGCTAAATATCAGGAGAGACTTCCTGACTGTCAGAGTGGTTGAGCAGTAGAACAGTCTGCCTGGGAGGTGGTGGATGCTCCTTCGCTGGACGTTTCCAAGTGGAGGCTGGGCGACCATCTTTCGGGAATGTTGTAGGGCTATCTTTTGGCTGTGCTCCTGCAGAGTGCAGGGGTTAGACTAGATCACCTGCAAGGTCCCTTCCAACTCTAACAATCTATGATTCTATTCTAAGTGAGTATCATTTGTCAGGGCCACCAAGGCCATTTCCACCCCATACCGAGGCCTGAATCTGAATTGAAGGGGGTCCATGTAAACGGGTCTCTTCCGAGGCTCCTTGAGGCTGCTTAGCCACCACCCACCGGCTCAAGCAACTCACCCATAAAAGGAATCTTGGTCACTGGGAGGGGGGTAGTTAACTCTTTGGGGTCCAAGGAGCCCTGTTTTGGGAGGGTTCTCACAACCAACTCTTTCACGTTCCTTTGATCGAGGAAGCCTGTCTCGACAACAACGTCCATGAAGAGCAAGGGTCAAATCTTGACAGGGTGGGGCACACACATCTCCCAGCAGTGATGCCATCGCATCAGGCCTCGACAACCGAAGGCCGTCCAGTTAAGATCCTCCTCCAAAGCCCTGCTCTCTGAGTGTCCTTCCCACCTGTCTGGGAGAACCACAGCTCTGGTTAGACCTCCCCTAGAGTCTTGTGTTCAGTTTTGGGCACCACTATTTAAGAAGGATACAGACAAGCTGGACCGTGAGTCCAGAGGAGGGCAATGAAGATGGTGAGGGGTCTGGAGACCAAGTCCTAGGGGGAAAGGCTGAAGGAGCTGTGTATGTTTAGCCTGGAGAGGAGACGACGGACAGGTGATATGAGAACCATATTCAAGTACCTGAAGGGCTGTCATATAGACGATGGTGCGGAGTGTGGTGCTGCTCGTTGGGGTGTGGGGTGCAGGGGTGCATGTGATACAAAGACGACAGGATACAAGCTTGCAGGAACTGTCTGAAAACCTCTCGGCTTCCCAGCGTTTATTTTATAAGCTCCGTTTCCCCCCCTTTCCTCTCCCCCTCCTCTTTTCCTCCGTCTATCTGCGTAGAGGAAAGTTTCAAGCATTCTAGCATCCTTAAGGAATGTGTTTGTGTGTGTGTGTGTGTGTGCGTGTGTGTGTGTGTGTGTAAGCTCTCTGTTATCTGCCAAGGTCACAACACTGACTGCGTAGGAATCACCAGACTTCTCATGCTGTTAGCACACAAATACCTCTGGGTTCCCAATCTCCAGGCAGGAGAATCCTGCACTGCCCTACATGTCATCCCTTTTTTATTGTTTTAATGTGAAATCCTTTTTGCCAAGGTAGCTTCACATGATGAATTCAGCACATCAGCAGATGTGTCCTCCATGCAGGAATAACATTAACACTCTCGGGCTTGCCTCGCAAGAGCGAACAAACATTGCTCCTACATTCCATCTGCCTTGTGCAATTAGCTAGGTTCCCAATTTTTCCAGGAGAACAGCCAGGAGACCAGTGCCCTCGTGCGGGTTTGCCACGCAGTCAGCACTGCCCTCCTACAGCAGAGTTTTTTCCGTTGCTCCAGAAGGTCAGACCAGAACCAATGGGTTGAAATTAAATCAGAAGAGTTTTTGGCTAAACAATAGGAAGAACTTCTTGACAGTTTGGTGTAGGAGAGCCAGTTTGGTGTACTGGTTAAGTATGCGGACTCTAATCTGGGAGAACCGGGTTTGATTCCCCACTCCTCCACTTGCAGATGCTGGATGACCTTGGACAAGCCATAGTTCTGTCAGAACTGTCCTGAAAAGAACAGTTTTGGAAAGAGCCATCAGCTCTCTCTGGAAAGAGCTCTCTCAGTCCCACCTACCTCACCGTGTGTCTGTTGTGGGGAGGGGGAGGGAAAGGAGTTTTTCAGCCACTCTGAGACTCAGAGTAAAGAGCGGGATATAAATCCAATCTCTTCCCTTCTTAGAGTGGTTCCTCAGTGGAACAAGGTTCCTGGGGCGGTGGCGGGCTCTCCTTCTGAGGAGGTTTTCAAACAGAGGCTAGATGGTCACCTGTCAGCAATGCTGATTCTGTGAACTCAGGCAGATCACGAGAGGGAGGGCAGGAAGGGTTGCCTCAGCGCTTAGTTCTTGTGGCTCTTTCTTGCAGGCCCAGGGAAATGCTGATCAACACGTTGGGGTCAGGAAACAATTTTTTGCAGGCTGGTTTGGCCAGGGAACCTAGAGGTTTTCTGCCATCTTCTGGGCGTGGAACTGCAGTCACTGGAGGTGCAGAGGGGGAGGTATTTGTGAATTTCCTGCATGGTGCAGGGGGTTGGACTAGATGACCCTGGAGGTCCCCTCCAACTCTTTGATTCTATGACTCATCACCACAAGCTCCTCAGTGAACCAAGGAGCATTCCAGGCTCTGCAGGAAAGAGCAGGGTACACCAGAGCAATCGTGTCCACAGCCAGGGACACCTGTGTATTCCACAAATCAGCCACAAATGCCACAGGAGCGTCAGCCTTGCTGACCAGAAGATTCCCAAGAGACATCGGGAAACCATCCATTCTATCAACCTCCTGAGATGGACCATCCTAGCTGCACCCCCACCCTACCCTCATGGAGGTTCACCTGGTCGGTTCATGGCAAGGGCAGAGTGGAAAATTCCCCCACACCAAGCCATGTGCTTTATTCCTAGAGAGAACCAGATCAGACATATGTCCTGTCATACGAAGAGGGACAGAACATTCTGGAACAACCCCACAACAGCCATGACAGCCATGACAGCCATGATGTCCTCAGCCAATCGCACCAGGGTGGCCTAGGATTGGACATTGGCAGTCCTAAGGACAACAAACCTCAGAGTCCTTGACACCGAATCGGAGACTGCCTCTGCCAGCTCCGTAACGGTGGCCCCTCGGGCAACGGTTACAACGGTGAATGGAATCTTGCAACAGATCATCTTTCTGAATTCAGGTAAGGAACTGGTTCTTCCCTGGAGAACTTTGTGGTGAGCCAAGCTCAACTTCTCCAAACCACCAATTCACGCCTCTTTCAAAAGGGGTCCAGTTCCAAGAAACCGGGCAAAACAGGAACCAGACTGCAATTGTCAGCTTATGGATCACTATTTATCGTCTGTCTTGCTGAGACTTGAGGTGGGTTTACATGGTCAACAGGATTGATTTCAGTAGAAATCTGAAGCAAAGCTCTCATCTGTACAAAGCAATAAGCATTAAATATGACCTGTTAAACAGGGGAAAACATAAGTAGAAACACAGTGCATCATCCAGGACCAAACTGTTATGATGCAGCCTGATGGCCATTATGAAAACACCCTCCTGAACTGTTCTGTGCTCCAGAATCTGTGACATGCGAGCAGTAAGGCCGTCTTCCTCACCTCCTCACCTCCTCAGGCAGGCCACTCCATGGGGTGGGGGCCACTACGGAGAAGACAAGTGTGCTGTGTATCTGAAAAAGTGTGCATTGACATGAAAAGCTTACACCCAGAATAACACTTTGGGTATTTGAAGAAGTTTGTGCCATGCACAGGAAAGCTTATACCTGCAATAAAGCTTCATTGGTCTTAAAGGTGCCCCGGGACTCAAAACTTTGCTCCTGTGTACAGGCAGTTGTTGATCTTGCCGATTTGCAGGGAGTCCTTGCCAGTGTTCCCTCTAAGTTGAGTTAGTGTGAGTTCGCTCACAGTTTATTAGCCTCCGGCTCACGCATTTTTGCCTTTGCTCAGGAAGGATGGGGCTCCAGAGCAAACGAATTGATGCAGCAGCCCAATCGCTCGCTCACCACTTTCATGCCAGTTACTCACAAAGTAGAATTTGTGCTCAAAAGACTGGACAGCTTAGAGGGAGAATTGGTCCTTGCAGAAGGTGCTGATCAGATGAGTGAAGTTCTTGTGGTAGGACATCGGTGGAGAGGCAGTCTGGAACACGTGAGAGTCCAAGACAGAATTGCAAGTATTGCAATTGGGCTAGCGTATGGCACACATAAGAACATAAGAACATAAGAGATGCCAATGTTGGATCAGGCCAAAGGCCCATCCAGTCCAACACTCTGTGTCACACAGTGGCCAGAAATACCAGGTGCCATCAGGAGGTCCACCAGTGGGGCCTGGACACTAGAAGCCCTCCCACTGTTGCCCCCCCCCCCAAGCACCAAGAAGACAGAGCCCCTATCTATACCTTGTGGCTAATAGCCACTGATGGACCTCTGCTCCATATGCTTATCTAATTCCTTTTTGAAGCCGGCCATGCTTGTAGCTGCCACCACCTCCTGTGGCAGTGAATTCCAAGTGTTAATCACTCTTTGGGTGAAGACGTACTTCCTTTTATCCGTTCTAACCCGACCGCTCAGCAATTTCATGGAGTGCCCACGAGTTCTTGTATTGTGAGAAAGGGAGAAAAGTACCTCTTTCTCTACCTGCTCTTTCCCATGCATGATCTTATAAACCTTGATCATGTCACCCCTCAGTCGTCGTTTCTCCAGGCTAAAGAGCCACGAGCGCTTTAACCTTTCCTCATAGGGAAAGTGTTCCAACCCTTTTATCATTCGAGTTGCCCTTTTCTGCACTTTTTCCAAAGCTGTAATATCCTTTTTAAGGTGTGGTGACCAGAACTGCACACAGTATTCCAAATGAGGTCTCACCATTGATTTATATAGGGGCATTATGATATTGGCTGATCTGTTTTCAATACCCTTCCTAATAATCCCCAGCATAGCATTGGCCTTCTTTATTGCAGTCACACACTGTCTCAACATTTTCAGTGAGTTATCCACTACAACTCCAAGATCTCTCTCTTGATCAGTCTCTGCCAGTTCAGACCCCATCAATGTGTATTTATATTTAGGATTTTTAGCTCCAATGTGCATCACCTTGCACTTGGCCACATTGAACCCCATTTGCCATGTTGACGCCCACTCGCCCATCCTTGACAGATCCCCTTGGAGTGCCTCACAATCCTCACTGGTTTTCACCACCCTGAACAACTTTGTATCATCCGCAAATTTAGCCACTTCACTGCTTACTCCCATCTCCAAATCATTAATGAACAAGTTAAAAAGCAGTGGACCAAGTACTGATCCCTGCGGTACCCCACTGCTTACCACCCTCCACTGAGAAAATTGCCCACCTACACTCACTCTCTGTTTTCTATGAACTAGCCAGTTTTTGATCCATAAAAGAACTTGTCCTTCTATCCCATGATTTTTGAGCTTACTTAGGAGCCTTTGATGAGGAACTTTATCAAAAGCTTTCTGGAAGTCAAGGTAAATAATATCTATTGGATCCCCCTTGTCCACATGTTTGTTCACCCCCTCAAAGAACACTAACAGGTTAGTGAGACAAGATCTTCCCTTACAGAAACCGTGCTGAGTCTGCCTCAATAGGTTTTGTTCATCTATGTGCCTACTAATTCTTTCCTTAATAATGGTTTCCACCAATTTACCCGGTATCGACGTCAGACTGACTGGCCTGTAATTTCCCGGATCTCCTCTGGAACCCTTTTTAAAGATGGGAGTGACATTAGCTACCTTCCAATCCTCAGGAATGGAGGCAGATTTTAAGGAAAGATTACATATCTTTGTCAGGAGATCTACAAGTTCACATTTGAGTTCTTTCAGAACTCTCGGATGTATGCCATCTGGGCCTGGTGATTTTTCAGTTTTTAAGTTGTCTATCAGTTTTAGGACCTCCTCTCTCATCACCTCAATCTGACTCAGGTCTTCCAACACCCCTCCTGAAATCAGTGGTTCTGGAGTGGGCAAGCACTTCTCATCTTCCACAGTGAAGACGGAGGCAAAAAATGCATTTAGCTTCTCAGCCATTTCCCTATCATCCTTCAATACTCCTTTTACCCCTTGGTCGTCCAAGGGCCCCACTGCCTCCCTGGCTGGTTTCCTGTTTCTAATGTATTTGAAGAAAGTTTTATTGTTGGTTTTTACGTTTTTTGCTATATGCTCCTCATATTCCCTTTTTGCCTGCCTGACCTCAGACTTGCATTTTATTTGCCATAGCCTGTGTTCCGTTTTATCAGCCTCACTGTGACTAGCTTTCCACTGCTTAAAGGAATTCTTTTTACTTTTTACAGCCTCCATTACTCTGTTTGTTAACCATGCAGGCTTTTTCCTATACCTGTTTGTGCCTTTCCTAACCTGCGGAATATATATTTTTTGAGCTTCTAGGATCGTAGTTTTAAATAGATCCCAAGCTTCCCCAATTGTTTTGACCCTTTCTACTTTTCCTTTCAGTTTCCTCCCCACGTGTCCCCTCATATCAGAGAAATTACCCCTTTTAAAGTTAAAAATGGTTGTGTGAGTCTTTTTGGCCAATTCTCTATTTGTACAAATGATGAACTCAACAACATTATGATCACTGTTTCCAAGCGGTGCAATCACTTTTACATCTCTCACCAGGTCTTGAGTGTTACTTAGGACCAAATCAAGGATCGCCTCTCCCCTGGTAGGTTCCGTGACCATCTGCTCCATAGCACAGTCATTTAGAGTGTCTAGAAACTCAATCTCTTTTTCCCGACTAGAACACATATTGACCCAATCAATGTGTGGGTAGTTAAAATCACCTATTATTACACAGTGTTTTTGTCTAGTTGCTATCTTTAAGGCATTCATCATTTTATAATCCTCCTCTATCTTTTGATCTGGTGGGCGATAACAAACTCCCAGTGTTAAGTTTCCTTTTGGCCCCCCTATTTCAACCCATAGAACTTCCAGAAGCGAATCCAATTCACTTAGCCTCTCAATCTTTCTAGACTTTATACCCTCTCTGACATACAGAGCTACCCCACCTCCAACCCTTCCCCCCCTATCCTTCCGATATAATATATAACCGGGAATCACTGTGTCCCACTGATTTTCCTCATCCCACCAAGTTTCAGAAATACCCACAATGTCTATTTTTCCCTCCGAAACCGCTTCCAACTAATTGTCCGAGCTCTTCAGAAAGTGCCCCGCAGCTCCACAACCTGCAGTCAGGTGTGGAGTGGGGCGTTTCCCTCTAAGCCGGCCTCCCGTCGAATGAGCTCCACAACCTGCAGTCAGGTGTGGAGTGGGGCGTTTCCCTCTAAGCCGGCCTCCCGTCGAATGAGCTCCACAACCTGCAGTCAGGTGTGGAGTGGGGCGTTTCCCTCGAAGCCGGCCTCCCGTTGAATGAGCAGGAAAGGAACTGGGAGGCTGAAGCCCCTGGCTCTGTCACAAACCTCAAGGGCATGCTTCGGTGGGGGGGGGCAATCCTGCCATGGAGGGAGGTGGGAATAAGTGGTTCAGTGGGTCCTCCCTTCCCAGAAGGCAGAAACAGGGGGTGGAAGGCACCAGGAAATCTGAAAAACGTTCCCTCCAGTGAAGCAGGTTTGGCAAGCGGTCTCTGCCAGAGGGCTTTCCTTTGGGTACTTTCTCTCCCGAGGCTGCCATCGTCTAGGTGGTGGGTGGAGCTCTCCCGAAAGTACAACAGATATCCAGTCCACAGAGATCAGTTCTCGTGGAGAAAATGGCGACTTTGGAGGCACTGTACCCCACTGAGTATTGGCCTTGGAGTGAGCTCCCCGATGAAAGCACTGAGATTGCAAAGAGCGAGGGGCTCTGGTGAGCATTCTCCATCATCCTTTATTTGGACTCCGGCATCAGCCGTTTGTTCCTGGGATCCAAGATCCCTGCAGACGGTGACTGCAGCCATGAAATTAAAGGACGCCTGCTCCTTGGGAGGAAAGCGACGGCGAACCTTGACAGCATAGTAAAAAGTAGGGACATCATCGCTCTGCCAACAAAAGTCTGCGTGGTCAAAGCGATGATATTCCCAGTAGTCATGTATGGCTGCGAGAGTTGGACTATAAGGAAAGCCGAGTGCTGAAGAACAGATGCTTTTGAATGATGGTGCTGGAGAAGACTCTTGAGAGTCCCTTGGACTGCAAGGAGATCGAATCAGTCGATCCTACAGGAAATCAACCCTTACAATTCCCTGGAAGGACAGATGCTGAAGCTCAAAGACTTTGGCTCCCAAATGAGAAGGGAGCACTCCCTGGATAAGACCCTGATGCTGGGAAAGATTGGAGGTCGAAGAAGAAGGGGACGGCAAAGGATGAGATGGTCAGACAGTGTCATCGAGGCAATGAACATGAAATTGAACAAACTCCGGAGGACGACGGAGGACAGGAGGGCCTGGCGTGATGTGGCCCATGGGGCCGCGGAGAGTCGAACTCGACACTGCGACTGAACAGCAACAACATCATTAACATATGCATCAGCGGAAGTGTGTCAGAAGGGGAAGCAAAAAAGGGGGGTGGCATCTTCAAACGTCTCCCCTTCCCTTCCCCAGCAGGCCTGCCAAGGCGGGGTGGGGGGGAAGAGAGAAGGGGTTTAAAGTTTAAACGCCTTCTCTCTAGAGTCGCGCCGCAGGGGTGCCACAATCTTTCCACTGTATTCTACGGCAGGCTGGCTGGAGAAGGAAAGGAAGCCAGGCATTTAATTCCCCCCTGGGGGGCAGGGCCTGGGCTCGTTTCAGCCGGAGCACCACTCCGGGGAGCTCCAGTAGGAAACGACCCCTGCGCCCACTGATGTTTTTAACTCTTGGCCCTATGTGAGTTTTCTAAACTTCCTTTGGAGGTGTTAACAGGAGCTTCTTTAGTCCTCGGCTACCTTTTCAAACCGACAGCTGCCTGTGGAGGAGTGGGTGAATCAAACCCGGTTCTCCCAGATTAGAGTCCGCGCACTTAACCACGACACCAAACGGGCCCCTATTGTTTATTGTCAGTTCGCTGATGCTTTATACTCTTTGGCCGGCCAAGTCATATGCATAACGTAGTCTGTGTCTTAAGGCTTTGACATATTTCTGATGAGCTATCTCAGGTTTCATTCCAAAACATAAATTAATACGCATTCCTGGTTGCCTTCTAAACTTTGGAAGCAGGGGGATTCTCCCATAGTATCAGTCTCCCATAGAAGAAGAGGAGGAGGAGGTGGAGATTGGATCTATACCCCGCCCTTCACTACTCAAAGGTGTCTCAGAGTGGCTAACAAACTCCTTTCCCTTCCCCTCCCCACAACAAACACCCTGTGAGCAATGCTCCCTCTTAGCTGTGGAGTCTTGTGAGCAAAAATTCTACTTTGTGAGCTACTGGCATTAAGATTGTGAGTGAGCAATTTGGGTACTGCAGAAACTGCTCTGACAGAAACTGCTATTTCTTTCAAGAACAGCTGTGCCAGAACTATGGCTTGCCCAAGACCATCCATCAGGTGAATGAGGAGGAGTGGGGAATCAAACATGGTTCTCCCAGATTAGAGTCCACAAACTTAACCACTACACCAAACTTGGTCCTACACAAAACTGTTACATATATATTTCCAGTTACTTTTCTTTCCTGCTTTTAAGGTGCCTAGTGAATGCTAAAGATTACGATTGACCCTCTCTACCGGGTTTCCTCTAGGATTTTATCCTGTAGTATATGACTTAGTCCCAACGGTTTTACTAAACTCCACCGTTGGTTCTGAGTCAAAACTTCCACCTTGGTCTCTGTGGATTCGGATGTGAAATCCATGGTGACTTATGAAATCCCCCCAAAGTGCTGTAGCAACAGTCTTGCTGTCCCAACTCTACTAGGAAATGCCTGTGCATATTTGGTGAAGCCATCAGTGACCACTAGACTGTTTTTAAAGCACGTTGCAAAGAGGCTGTGCCAGTTAAAGGAGGGCAAGGCTTTATGTAGACTAACTCAGTAGCTCTATTGCCTGGGTCATCTTAGGCCTAGAGATTCTGTCCTTGGCCAAATCCAAGGTCCTTTCTACCCTGATGTGACCCATTGCTTTGAGGATGTCTTTCAGAGTTCTTTTTTCATGGGTGTAGGCAGGGGGTCATTTTGTAGAAAAAGAGGTGCAGGAGCTCATTTGCATAACTCATTTGCATATGCCACACCCCCTGAAAATGGGCAGGTACCCTACCTGATCTTCTCCAGGTGCCCCGTGGCCACGGGGCACCTGGAGAAGATCAGGCAGGGAACCCAGGCATGCTTACAATGCCCCAGATAGGGAAGGGAAAGAAAGGCATTTAAATCCCCCACCCCACTTCCCCGCGGAGGCATGGCTGGGCAACCAAAGGACAGGCATGCAAGCATGCCTGGGCTCCCTACTCCTAGGTTTGTTACTCCTGGAACGCCGTTCCGGCTCGTCCCCCCTCGAAATGACCCCTGGGTGTAGGATACCACTGCCCTGATCTGGATCGCCCAGGCCAGCCTGATCTTGGAAGCTAAGCAGAGTTCTCCTGGTTAGTCCTTGGGTGTGAGACCACCGTGGAAGTCCAGGGCTGCTCTGCAGAGGCAGGCAAGGGCAAAACCACCTCTGTCCATCTGCCCTGACCTGGATGGGGCAGGCTAGCCCAGCCTCAGAAGCTAAGCAGGGTCGGCCCTTCTTAGAACTTGAATGGGAGACCACCAAGGAAGTACAGGGTTTCTATGCAGAGGCAGGCGAGGGCAAAAACCACCTCTGAATGTGTCTAGTGTTGAAAATCATGTGGGCTCCCCATAAGTTGGCTGCCTCTTGACGGCACCTCCTACCACCAGGTTACCACTAATTACTCCATGCCTACTCCTTTTCATTGTACTTTTCTCCAGCTGCCTTGGTGGCCCTTGCAAGCAATGCCCCCTCTAAACTGTGGAGTTTTATAACTGTCAGAGTGATTGAGCAGTGGAACTGTCTGCCTCAGGAGGTGGTGGATGCTCCGTCTCTGGACGTTTTCAAGTGAAGACAGGATGACCATCTTCCGGGTTTGTTGTAGGGCTCTCTTTCGGCTCTGCTTCTGCAGAGTGAAGGGGGTCAGATTCGATGACCTGCATGGTCCCTTCCGACTCTTAATATTCGATGATTCTATGATTCTAATGTCCAGTTGGTGCCCTCTTGGACGTGAAATGATCTAGAATCCTAGAATCACAGAGATGAAGGGGGCCATAGAGGCCATCTAGTCCCACCCCCTGCCCAATGCGGGATCAACCTAGAGCATCCCTGACAAGGGTTTGTCCAGCTGCTGCTTCAAGACTGCCAGGGAGGGGGAGCTCACCACCTCCCCAGGCAGCTGATTCCACCGTTGCACAATTCTTACTGCCAAAATGTTTTCCCTAAGATACAGCTGGTACCTTCCCACCCTCAGTTTATACCCGTTATTGCAAGTCCTCTCCTCTGCTGCCAAGAGGAACAGTTCCTTGCCCTCCTCCAAGTGACAGCCCTTCCAATACTTCAAGGGAGCCATCCTGTCCCCCCTCGACCTCCTCTTCTCCAGACTGAACCTTTCCAAGAATTCCCTCAGCCTTTCCTTGCAGGGCTTCTTGGTCTCCAGGCCCCCCCCCCCAATCATCCTCGCTGCTCTCCTTTGCACCCGCTCCATTCTATCCACATCCTTTTTGAAGGGAGGCCTCCAGAACTGCACACAATAATCTCAACACGTTTTGGAACTTGCAAGGGTGTCTTTAATCATGGTTCCCCTCCAGCATGACAATTCAGAGTGAAGAGAGAATTAAGCTATCTTCGTGTGCCTTGAGTGGAAAGATGACAGAGAGAAGAAGGGAGTCCGGGACAGTGGAGGCGGAATTCAGGGCCCGAGTTGGTACATCGACTCTTGACAGGAGCAGTTCTTCCACACAGACGGCTGTCAGTGATTCCGGGCTTCAGACCAGGTTATTCTACCAAAGAGAAATGGGGGTTATGGATCCAGGACCGTCCACATGCTGTCAGAACCACAGCTTTCAAAAAGAATAAACGTTTATTGAAAAGTATTATCTATTTGAAGCTATGATGAAGCTGGAACAGAAGCATTGTTTAGAATGACTACAATGGCCGGCACACAGAATAATAAACGGATTCAAACAACACATAACCAATCAATATGGTTCCCGCTCCCGCGGAAAGGCTGGCAGACGCGCGCCCAACAGCCTGGGAGCCAACGGCTTCCTAAAGATGAACAATTAACAGTTTCTCACACTAAGCTTCATTAGAGAGCCAGAGAAGCTTACCACCTGCCTGACCTTGCTGATACGATAGTTCAAAGCAGCGTTAGCGTATACTGAAAGGAATGCATGAGACCAGAAACATTGTAAGCTGAGTACAAGAGACTTGCGCAGTTGCATACACTACAAAAGGGGATGGGGAATCCCAAGGGCAGGACTTCAGGCCTAGACAGAACTCTATGGCAGCTTGCTGACACATGCCTGACAGTGAAACCGACTTATCTAGATACAATGGGACCTTCCGGGCTGCCCTTTCCCCCCTCTCTCCCCTCCCACCAACCTCTCGGCTGACCGTCAGAACGCTCCCCATATCCATTCTACGGCAACATAAACTGAAACACTGATATTGGTTTCTTATCCCATTACACATGCTAACTCATTCAATCCTCACGTATGTATTCTCACCAAGATGGGCTGTACATCCCCTATATGTTGATGTTTTTCTTTTCTTTTTTTGAGATAGTATATTATAATAGTGATTGTAATGCAATGCGATATCTTGTTCATCTCCGATGTAACCCTGTACCCCAGGAAAAGGATTATGTCAGTTACCTCCATGTTTTATTGAAGCAAAATGTTATCACTACTCTTTGCAATTAAGAATGTAATTGAATATGTAATGTAATTTGGAATGGTAGATTTAGATGCAGTTCTTTGTTTTGGGGACAAGGAAAACACACTGCACAGCCAAGATGCTGTAAAATTCACCTCCATGCTTGAAAGGAGATGGATGTGGGGGGTCAAAGGATGGGATTCTCACAAATTAGAGCACATCAACCTCCAGTTCTAACATGTTTATTACCTAGGTTGTCTGTCCCCCCCCCCAGTTCAACCAAAACTGATGATAACCAGGAATTAAGCTCGTCATCCTTTTGATCTGTTAAAAAAAACTGTCCTCACTATTTTGCATGCTTATTTAACAAACCACTCCTATATACGCAACTATGATATGTAATTCCATTTCATTGTCTGACGAAGTGTGCCCGCACCCGAAAGCTCACACCTGGAATAAAACTTTGTTGATCTTAAAGGTGCCCCACTGGACTCTAACTTCGTTCTATAAACTGAAACAGTTAGTAGAAACCATTTTAAACCATTTTAAACCATTGCTAATGTGATATTGTAAACCTCATCGCCCTGGACAATTTTGTGTCAACCGCAAATTTAGCCACTTCACTGCTTACTCCCAACTCCAAATCATTAATGAACAAGTCAAAAAGCACCGGACCCAGTACTGAGCCCTGCAGTAACCCACTGCTTACCACCCTCCACTGAGAAAATTGCCCATGTTGAACAAAACAGGTCCCAAGACAGATCTTTGAAGCATTCCACTTGTCACTCCTTTCCAAGAGGATGAGGAACCATTCACAGGCACTTTTTGGGTGTGAAATGTCAACCAGTTACAGATCCACCTAACAGTCATAGGATCCAAGCCACATTTCACCCATTTTGCCAACAATATTATGTCAAACCTTATCAATAGCTTTACTGAAATCAAGATAAACTACGTTTACAGTATTCCCCTGATCCAGCAAGGTAGTAACTTTTTTTTTTAAGAGTGAGATAGACATAAGGTTAGCCTGACATGACTTGTTCTTGAGAAACCCATGCTGGCTCTTAGTAATCAGAGCCGTCCTTTCTAAACGCTCAAGGACTGTCTGTTTGATGATTTGTTCTAAAACTTTCCCAGGTATAGACGTCAAGCTGATGGGTCGGTAGTTAGCCGGATCCTCCTTTTCCCCCTTCTTCAAGATGGGGACAACATTTGCCCACCTCCAATCTTCTGGCACCTCACCTGTTCTCCAAGAATTCGGAGAACTTAGGTATGGAACATAGGTATGGCCCAGACTAGGTATGGACTAGGTACGGCCCAGGCTAGCCCAATCTCATTGGATCCTGAAAGCTACACAGGGTTGGCCCAGGTGGGTCTTCGGAGGGGAGACCACCCAAAAAGTCCCGGGTTGCTGTGGAGAGGCAGGCTACGGCCGACTCCCACCTGCCCCCCCTACCTTGGAGGCTGCAGACTGGTGAGGGATGGGAGGACGTCTTGGGCAAGGGAGAAAAGGCGGAAGGAGGGGAGGAAGGGTCACGGATGTGGGGCAGAGGACTGCGTTCGTGCAGCTGGCCCTTCTCCCCTAACTGCCCCAGCCCTCCTTCAGGTTCAGTGGCGGGGCCGTGGCTCTGTGGGAGATGACCCGCTCTGGGTGCAGGAGGTCCCGGGCACGTTCCCCCAGCGCCCCCACCTGCAAGGGACGTTGTTTCGGGGGGGGGGGAATCTCGGGTGAAACCCTTGCCTGGTGCTGGGGACAGGCCGGGAGTCAACCTGGAGTGAAGCAATAGCCCCCTCCCCAGTTCCCCTTTCCGGCAATCTTCAGGCTGCGTCCGCACTCCAGAGACCCCGGCTGGCTTCAGCACCTCTGTTTGCGCCACCTCTCTCAACCCATCTTGGCCTTCCAAATCCGTCTCATGCTCAGAAGCAAAAAAAGAACACTGCAACACATGAAGCTGCCTTAGACTGGATCAGAACTACTGGTCCAGCCAAGACAGTTCGGCCCACTTAAAAGGGCTGCAGCTCTCCAGGGTCTCAGGCAAAGAGGCCTTCCCCATCACCTCCTGCCCGGTCCTTTTAACTGGAGATGCTGCTGGGGATTGAACCTGGGACCTTCTGCATGCCAAGCAGAGGCCCTTCCACTGAGCCATGGCCTCTCAGTGTACAGCTGTCCTGCGGAGCTCCCATGGGTGGAATTCCCTCCTTGTACCCTGGTGGCCCCCGTACCAGAGGCCAGGCTGTGGCTTCAGGGCCGTGGACTTCCCTTACCTCCAGAGACCCTCACGCAGTCACGGCCACAGCCGTTGCTATGGCATTTTGCTCCTTCAGAACAAGTTGCGCACAGTGCCCAGCGTCTTGAGGTCTGGGGCGTCTTCCGGGAGACCTCGGGGGACGCACTGGAAGGAAGACAGAAGGGCTGAGAGGCAAGGGGAGGGGGGACCATTCCAGAGAGTGGGCACAAGAGGGCACGTGTGTATGGCTGCCAGCCAGGACAGCTGATTTTCCCCGCCAACCTGGGGGGGGGGATACTGTGGGTAAGGTTGCCAATCTCCAGGCGCGGCCAGGAGATCTCCCAGAATCACAACAGCTCTCTAGACTACAGAGTTCAGTCCAGACCAGTTCTCCTGGTGGAAATGGCTGCCTTGGAGGGTGGGTTCACCCTGCTGCGGACCCTCCTCTCCTCTCCCCGAACCCTCCTCCTCTTCCCAAGCCCTTAGTTATGGCCCAGACTAGGCCAACCACATCGGATCCTGGAAGCCACACAGGGTTGGCCCAGGTGGGTCTTCAGAGGGGAGACCACTCAGGAAGTCCCAGGTGGCTGTGGAGAGGCAGGCCACGGCCGACTCCCACCCGGACCCCCAGCATGGAGGCTGCAGACGGGTGAGGGATTACAGAAAAGGGGGAAGGAGGGGAGGAAGGACCATGGATGAGGGGCAGAGGACTGAGTTCTTGCAGCTGGCCCCTCCTCTCCTAACTGCCCCAGCCCTCCATCAGGTTTAGTGGAGGGGCCGTGGCTCTGTGGGAGATTGCTTGCTTTCGGTGCAGGAGGTCCCAGGCATGTTCCCCCAGGACCCCCACCTGAAAGGGACGTTGTTTCAGGGGGGGTCTCGGGTGAAGGCCTTGCCTGGTGCTGGGGACAGGCCGGGAGTCACACTGAAGCAGCAGCCCCCCAGTCCTCCTTTCCGGCAACATTCAGGCTGTGTGTGCGCACTCCAGAGCCCCTGGTCAACTTCAGCACCTCTGTCTGCCCCTCCTCTCTCACCCCATCCCTGCCTCCCGTATCCATTTCATGCTCGGAAGCACCAAAAGAACACTGCAGCACACAAACACATGAAGCTGCCTTAGACCGGATCAGAACCAGTTTGGCCCACTTAAACGGGCTGCAGCTCAACAGGGTCTCAGGCAAAGAGGTCCTTCCCATCACCTCCTGCCCGGTCCTTTTAACTGGAGATGCTGCCGGGGATTGAACCTGGGACCTCCTGCATGCCAGGCAGAGGCTCTTCCACTGAGCCACGGCCCCTTCCCATAGTTCTCCAGGGTCTCAGGCAGAGGTCTTCCCCATCACCTCCTTCCCGGTCCTTTTAACTGGAGATGCTGCTAAGGATTGAACCTGGGACTTTCTGCATGCCAAGCAGAGGCTCTTCCACTGAGCCACAGCCCCTTCCCATAGCTCTCCAGGGTCTCAGGCAAAGAGGTCCTTCCCATCACCTCCTTCCCGGTCCTTTTAACTGGAGAGGCTGCCAGGGATTGAACCTGGGACCTCCTGCATGCCAAGCAGATGTTCTATCACTGAGCCACAGCCCCTTCCCATAGTTCTCCAGGGTCTCAGGCGGAGGTCTTTCCCATCACCTCCTGCCCGGTCCTTTTAACTGGAGATGCTGCCGGGGATTGAACCTGGGGCCTTCTGCATGCCAAGCAGATGTTCTATCACTGAGTCATGGTCCCTCTTTGTACCGCTGTCCTCCAAAGTTCCCATGGGTCAAATTCCCTCCTTGTACCCTGTTGGCACCTGTATCGGAGGCCAGGATGTGGCATCAGTGCCGTGGACGTCCCTTACCTCCAGTGGCCTTCATGCACTCGTAGCCACAGCCGTTGCTGCAGCATTTTTCTCCTGCACGACAGTCGACATCCCTGGTGCAACGATCCGCACAGTGCCTAGCACCTTGAGGCTTGGGGCAGTGTCCGGGAGTCGTTGGGGGACGCACTGGAAGGAACACAGAAGGGCTGAGAGGCAAGGGAAGAGATCTCCCAGAATTAGAACAGATCTCTAGACTACAGAGATCATAGAATCATAGAGTTGGAAGGGGCCGCCAGGGTCATCTAGCCCAACCCCCTGCACAAGGCAGGAAATTCACAAATACCTCCCCTTCCACATCCTTAATGAGTCCTGCTCCATGCCCAGAAGATGACCAAAAAAAACGCAAAACCCCTCCAGGATCTCCAGCCAAACTGCCCTGGAGAAAAATTGCCTCCTGACCCCAAAGTGGCGATCAGCATTTCCCTGGTCATGTAGGAAAGGGCCACGAGAATTAAGCACTGAAGCTGTAACCCTCCCTGCCCTCCCACTCGTGATCTGCCCGAGTTCACACAATCAGCACTGTTGTCAGATGGGGCCCTCCAGCCTCTGTTTGAAAACCTCCCAAGAAGGGGAGCCCGCCACCTCCCGAGGAAGCCTGCTCCAAACCGCTCTGTCAGGAAGTTTAGCCGAAAACGCTTCTGGTTTAATTTCAACCCGTTGGTTCTGGTCCGACCTTCTGGGGCAACAGAAAAGAACTCTGTTCTACACCTGACAGACACCCGCCTGTTTGGTGTTGGGGGGGAGTGTGTTTAAAAGCATCAGTGAGGCTGGGCCAGCAGCAGGGCTAAGGCAATCCTGCTGAGCAAGTGTCAGCAAGCTGCCAAATTTTGTGATTGTAGTAATGTATGGTCTATGCACTCTGCACATGCTTTGTTCCTGTTGATTGCAAACTGTGTAATTCCCTCCTACATTGTGTATTGTTTATTATCCTTCGCTTAGCAACCCAGACGCATGCTCAGACGTAGAGCTTGTTAGGGAACCATGCAGTATTCAAGGCCAAGCAGGTGTGTGATAAGGATGGCGGCAGCTTTTTGTTTTAATTAGCAGAGCCTGAGAAAAGCTTAGTAACAATAACTGGAGCGTTTTGGTTCTCAGCTAGTTGGCGCCTTGAATGCCCAAGCGGGAAATAGACTCATTGGCTTAGCAGCGTTTTGAAATCCGTTTATATCTCTTGCTATGAGCCTTCCATGTTATTCTAAACAGAAACCTTTCTAGTGACTCATTGATTCAATAAAATCCTCTTTTCTACAAGAAGTGAGTACGTTGTTTTGATGGGACCTTGACAGCAAGCCTCCCTGACAGCTGTAAGCATCCCACCCCTACACCTGACAGGCAGCTGCCTGTCCAGTGTAGGAAGGGGAGTATGTTTGAAGCCATGGGGAGGCTGGCCCAGCAGCTTTGCTGCCCCTCACAGGTGGTTCTTTGGGCACTCATGATTTCCTCAACTGTCATTAGCTGTCTGCAGTCCCCTGTAACTGTTGGCTTTTTTTCACCTCAGAACACTGAGCTCTGCAGCTGACCAATCAGAGAGTGGGGGGTGCTGGGAGGCAGCCGCACAGGAATGAATGGGGGGAGCACATTTCCCCCCTTTTGACCCATTTAGGGGTCGGATTTCTAAAAAAACCCTTCTTAGCGAGCAACTGTAAAATCAATGCCCAGGCAAAACCGCTGGACCTAGAGACACCAAATTCGGGGAGAGCACTCCTACCGTGGCGTAGGTGCTCGCAAAGAAGGGGTTTTTAGAAACCCGACCCCTGTCATAAGGGGTAAAATGTGCTCCCCCATTGATTCCTATGAGGCTGCTGTCTACTTGCTGTCTACTTGCACCCCCCACTCTCTGATGGTGCAGCTGCAGAACTCAGCATTTAGGGTTGCCAGCCTCCAGGTGGGGCCTGGAGGCCTCCTGTTTTTACAACTGATCCCCGGCTGACAGAGATCAGCTCCCCTGGAGGAGAAAAGGGCTGCTTTGGAGCGTGGGCTCTAGGGCACTGTACCAGGCTGAGGCCCCTCCCCTCCCCAAGCCCCGCCCTCTCCTGGATCCACCCCCAAAGTCTCCA
This sequence comes from Gekko japonicus, assembly GCF_001447785.1. NCBI lineage: Eukaryota > Metazoa > Chordata > Lepidosauria > Squamata > Gekkonidae > Gekko > Gekko japonicus. Next base: position 91,758 of record NW_015176555.1, on the reverse strand, counting down.
GCTATCTTCCAATCCAGACCTGGCAACCCTAGGACCCTCCCCACCCCAAATCCACCCCCCCAGGCTCCACCCCCAAATCTCCATGAATCCCCCAACTTGGAGTTGGCGCCCGTAAGTAGTCGAGAACTGAGACAGCACCAAGATTGATCAAATCTCTGGGTGGTGGCACCTGGCAGAGTCTGTTCCAAAATTAAAAGCCGGAAGGGGCTGTTTTTTAAAAATTGAACTTCTAACAGCCTTAGTGTGTACATAGGACCATAAGAGAACATAAGAGAAGTCAACGTTGGATCAGGCCAATGGCCCCTCCAGTCCAACACTCTGTGTCACACAGTGGCCAGAAATACCAGGTGCCATCAGGAGATTCCACCAGTGGGGCCAGGACACTAGAAGCCCTCCCACTGTGCCCCCCCAAGCACCAAGAATACAGAGCATCACTTGCCCCAGACCGAGAGTTCCTACCTATACCTTGTGGCTCAGAGCCACTGAGGGACCTCTGCTCCAGATGCTTATTCAGTTCCCTCTTATAAGAACATAAGAGAAGCCAGTGTTGGATCACGCCAATGACCCATCCAGTCCAACACTCTGTCACACAGGGGCCAAAAATACCAGGTGCCATCAGGAGGTCCAGCAGTGGGGCCAGGACACTAGAAGCCCTCCCACTGTGCCCCCCCAAGCACCAAGAATACAGAGCATCACTTGCCCCAGACCGAGAGTCCCTATCTATACTGTTATGTCCGCTGACCGCCACCAGGAGTCAGCGAATACTCCTGAGCTTGAATCTGTACAAACAATAGGGACTAGGATCCTAGCCTCTTCACTTGGGAACCAATAAAACCGTGGCGGGAGATTTGACCCCACCAACGGGACCTAGGGGTGTCCCCCAGGTGTGTATATAGTTGGCCATCCGGCCAGTATTCTGTGTTCTTGTTGTGTACCAGTAAACCATGCTGATCACTGCATCCATCTCTGTGGTTCCTACATGCGTCTAACCCACTACACTTCATATACATTGTGGCTAAGAGCCCCTGATGGACCTCTGCTCCATATGCTTATCCAATTCCCCTTTGAAGCCGTCCGTGCTTGTAGCCGCCGCCACCTCCTGTGGCAGTGAATTCCATGTGTGAATCACTCTTTGGGTGAAGAAGTGCTTCCTTTTATCCCTTCTAACCCGACTGCAGCTGGGGTTTTAGGAGGACAAAGCCCTAACCCAGAGCACCCAAGTCCTCGGGGAGGGGGTGGGAAGAGTGGGCATGGGCAGGGTGCCTTTCTGAAGTCTCTCAAGGATGGAATGATGGGAAGGAGTCTGCTTGCAGCCCGGGCGACTGAGGGGATGAGAGGTGGGGCCTCCTTTCCCTCCCCCTCTTCCTCCCCCTGGCTGCTACCCACTCCCCTCTCTCCCAGGAAGACAGAGGAAGGGGGGGGGGATAAAGGTCTTCCATGAAGCCTGTGGAGAGGGAAGAAGGAGAGGAAGAAGGAAGAGTTGTTTTTTTAGACCCTGGTTTTCTCTACCCTGCTTTTGAGAAGGTGCTTCTCCAAAGACTCCTGAGTTAGCTTAGTGGTCACCGGATAAGAGGACGGGTTCTCTTAGGGATTAAAAAGCAGTTAAATTACAGGAAGTAAAGAGCAGGAATCAATGGACAGTTCTCACAATGGAGGGAAGGAAGCAGTGAGGTCCCACAAGGATCGGTACTGAGGCCGGGACTATTCAATTTAGTCGTCCATGGCCTGGAACCGGGGGGAGTAGTGTAGTGGCCAAGTTTGCAGATGACACCACATTATTCAGCTCGAGCATGTCCAGAAGAGGGCAACCAGGATGGTGAGAGGGTTGGAATCCAAATCTTACAAGGAAAGGCTGAAAGAGTTGGGTCTGTTTCGCCTGGGAAAGAGAAGGCTTAGTGGGGACATGATTGCAGTCTTCAAGTATCTGAAGGGCTGTCATGTAGAAGATGGAGCGGATCTATTCTCTCTTGCTCTGGATGGCAAGACTAGGTCTAATGGGTGGAAATTACAAGGGAGTCGTTACCGGCTCAATATCAGGAGAAACTTCCTAACTGTCAGAGTGGTTGAGCAGTGGAACAGCCTGCCTTGGGGGGGGGGGGATGCTCCTTCGCTGGACGTTTTCAAGCGGAGGCTGGATGGCCCTCTTTCGGGTATGTTGTAGGTGTTATGTATTCAGATGGACTTTGAATGCATGATCCGTATAGGACTTGATGTATGTGAAACATCTCATTGAAGTGCAATGTTAAGCTTCGGCCTGGGCTAGGATCCTAATGTAACCAATAGGAGCACTAGCCCAGGTTGTGTCATCCAATCACCTTACGGAGCGGGAGCGCTCGTGATTGGTCATTATCCGTTCAACCTGATAGGTTGTTATTTGTACAGTGGGAGTGGCTACATTAGCCGGGAAGGTTTAAAAGCAGGCCAGCTTCTGTGTTAAAGCGGTCCTGGCTGACTGATGTTGATCCGTGTTGGAGAAGTAACAAAGCTGAAGAATAAAAGCCGCATTCTTGCTGAATCACTCTCCGACTCTTTGTTAAGTACACGACTTAACAATTGGCGACGAAGGTGGGATTCTAGT
>NW_015176555.1:81537-85275 GCF_001447785.1 Gekko japonicus | reverse complement strand
TATTCAGACGGACTTTGAATGCATGATCCGTATAGGACTTGATGTATGTGAAACATCTCATTGAAGTGCAATGTTAAGCTTCGGCCTGGGCTAGGATCCTAATGTAACCAATAGGAGCACTAGCCCAGGTTGTGTCATCCAATCACCTTACGGAGCGGGAGCGCTCGTGATTGGTCATTATCCGTTCAACCTGATAGGTTGTTATTTGTACAGTGGGAGTGGCTACATTAGCCGGGAAGGTTTAAAAGCAGGCCAGCTTCTGTGTTAAAGCGGTCCTGGCTGACTGATGTTGATCCGTGTTGGAGAAGTAACAAAGCTGAAGAATAAAAGCCGCATTCTTGCTGAATCACTCTCCGACTCTTTGTTAAGTACACGACTTAACAGTAGGGCTATCTTTCGGTTATGCTCCTGCAGAGTGCAGGGGGGGGTTGGACTGGATGACCTGCAAGGTCCATTCCAAGTCTAATATTCTATGATTACACACTTCCAGTCTTTCACAGGTCCTTCCAGGGGGCTGGTGGTGCCAACCCTCCCCCCTTCCCCCCTGGGTCTCCTCCAGTGGCAACGGGGGGGGGACTCACCATAGACGGGAGAGAGACAGTCTTTCATGCAACCCCAGCGGCAGCACTTCCAAGGCACTCTTTCACAGGTCCTTCCAGGGGGCTGGTGGTGCCAACCCTCCCCCCTTCCCCCCTGGGTCTCCTCCAGTGGCAACGGGGGGGGGACTCACCATAGACGGGAGAGAGACAGTCTTTCATGCAACCCCAGCGGCAGCACTTCCAAGGCGCAGGGCAGTCCCAGTCTGTGTTGCAGTTGGCGACGCATTCGGTGGTGATATTTCGCGGTGGTGTGGGACATCTTCCGGGCCTTCCTGCAGCACAGAATCACTTCATGGCTCAGAGACACATTTTGGGAAGAGAGGCACCCTGAGCAGGTGCAGGGCGGTTCCTGCGGACTTTGGTGCCCAGGAGAACCTCCTGAATTCCCTCTGTAGCCAGCCCAGTCCCCTGCCCCCCTCTCCTTTAGCGGCATACTATTTCTCCAAAGAATGGCACAGGCAGCCATTGATTCAGCAGTGAGGCTGACCACTTGGACAAGGCAAGCTGGGGTATGCATCTCTTTTGGCCACAAACCAGCCAGATGCAGATGGGCCCCCGAGACAATGTCGGTTTTCCCCAAAGAGATCTGAGCAGTGGCCACCCAGAACAGGTTGGAGCAGCTTTGGATGGCGTGCCTGGCTGCTCTGTCTGGATCCCCCCTCCCACCCTCCACCAGTGACCTCCAGACACTCAGGGGAAGGAAGATGATGAAGAAGAAGAGACTGGATTTACACCCCGCCCTTCACTATCCAAAGGTGTCTCAGAGCGGCTTACAAACTCCTTTCCCTTCCCCTCCCCACAACAGACACCCTGGGAGGCAGGTGGGGCTGAGAGCTCTGACAGGAACGGCTCTTCTTCAAGAACAGCTCTTATCAGAACTACGGCTTGCCCCAGGTCATCTAGCAGGTGCAAGTGGAGGAGGAGTGGGGAATCAAACCTGGTTCTCCCAGATTAGATTCCACACTCCTAACCCAAGGAATGTGATTGACAGCTGTCAGAAACCAGTGAGGCACATGGCAACTGAATGAAGCCTGCTAGATGTTCCTTCCTTAGTTTCCTCTTCCAATCAATGGAATTCTTGGCAGGGGAACGTGGAAGTGTGAAAAGAAACTCAACCTTGGAGGTTAACTGCTTTCTTAGTGCTTGGAGTGAATGTCTGGCGGAGCTTTTGGTGTGTTCTTTGAATCCACAAATTCCTTCCCAATCCATTTGTTCCTATATTATTGTTTACATTGTTTTTTTACATCCCGCCTTTCACCCCAATGAGGACCCTTACATCATTCTCTTGTCCTCCAGTTTATCCTCACAACAACCCTATAAGGAGGGTCAGGCTGAGAGTGTGTGACTGCCCCAAGGTCACCCAGCGAGCCTCTAGGGCAGAGTGGCAATTTGAACCTGGATCTCCCAGATCCCAGACCGACACTTTGACCAGTGCACCACTCTGGGTCTATATTACCTGTTCCTCCCTATACAATTCCCATTCTTCTTGTGTATGTGAGTAATCTGTTTTAGGACAGGTGTGTTTTTTTCTTGTGTTAGTGTATTCCTAGGACCCACATACTTTGCCTCAGTTCCTAGTTCCGCACCACCATCTTAAAGCATTCACCAAACCCTAAGTCATGTCCCCACCTCATTTTTCTAACTTTTAAGATGTTCCTTAGGAGTCTGTTCAGTGTAGTGTTGATGGGAGCCCGTGTGGTGTAGCCGTCGTGGTGTCGGACTCGGGTCTAGGAGAAACAGGCCCAAATCCTTACTCTGCCAGGAAGCTTGCTGGATTGGGATGGGCATGAACTAGCTCACAAATGAAAGTTTCTGACTAACTTTGGCTGATTCGTGAATTGATGTTCGTTAATTGAAGATCCACCACGAACTTGCATGAATTTTAAGGCAGTTCGTGGCGATTCATGAAGAGCAGAAAACAAAGGGTTAACTGGCTCCAAGCCAGTTTGATGTAGTGGTTAGGAGTGTGGACTCTAATCTGGGAGAACTGGGTTTGATTCCCCACTCCACATGTAGCTGCTGGTGTGACCCTCGGCCAGTTATAAGTTCTTTCAGAGCTGTTCCCTCATGAGCAGTTCTCAAAAGAGCTCTCTCAGCCCCACCTACCTCACAGGGTATCTTTTGTGGGGAAGGGGAAAGGAAAGGAGATTGTAAGCCACTCTGAGACTCCTTCGGGTGGTGAAGGGTATAAATCCAGTCTCCTCCTCCACAAAAACAGGTGAGTGGTTGAGAGCAGAAAGCTGGAGTTTAAATGGCTCCTCTGCTTCCTGCTCCCTGCCAAAAACGTATTGGTTCATAGTTCGGTTTGTGGTTCACCCACAAACCGAACCGCAAAAATAGGGTTCATGCCCATCCCTATTGCTGGATAAATTAGGGCTAGTTGCTGTCTCTCATAGTAACCTACAGGGTTGTTGCGAGGATAAAATTAAGGTGAAATATTGTTAGTGTGTCCCCAGGATCCACATACTTTGTCTCAGTTCCTAGCTGCACACAACTAAGGTTCTTGTGCTCCCTGAGGTTCTTGTATTCAATAAAAAATTTAAATTCCACGTAGTGGTAGTGTAAGTGTTTTCATTTTGAGTGGGCATGTAAGAGAGGGATTGTGTTCCACCCACTGGGCTGGGAGTTCTAATAGTAAGCCAAAGCACAGGCATCTATTCCTATCACAAGAACCCTCTTGGATGAGGCCTGTGCTCAGGACGCTTCAGAGGCACGTCTTTACACAGCCCAAGAGCTCCAGCCACGCATGGTCAGAAGAAAGTATCGGTGCCAGCCAGAAGCCTGCAATGTGGGAGCCAATCTGCATCCGGGTTTAACATTCGTAGGAACATTCTACTCTGGTCCAGTCTGAACTCTACCTCTGGAAAACTGTGTGCGTGGGTTTTTTTTTTTTTGTCATCTCAAGACACACGACGCAACTACACAAGAAAAGCATCCCTGGTGACTAAGGGTCTGGTCACATGGACGTTTAGTGCGGGACTCGCAGCTGATCACTCCCGCAGTAAAGGTTCCTGTCTATATAGGCAAACCTGCTTCCCGCTCCGAAGCAGGCAGATTCCCGCGGTTTCAGCTCTTTCACCCGCGTTTTTTTGACACCCGTTGGAGCAGGTGTTTTCCGACATCTCGCGCTTTGTATCCG
>NW_015176555.1:78903-81150 GCF_001447785.1 Gekko japonicus | reverse complement strand
ATATATTTTAAAAACCCGCCTGTATGAACAGTACTTCGCACGAGGGAAGCGGAAGACAGAGGGACCGTCTGACCACCTCCAAGCGATATAAAATGTCGCGGATATAAAAATCGCGGGAAAACTAGCGCGGTAAGAGGTCCATGTGACCAGACCCTCAGTCTTGCCCTATCTGGCCTGGAAGAAAAGTGCTTCGAGGCAGCATCAGGAAGAGGTCGCTTACCGCGAGCAGAGACAGGCGGCATCTGGGCACAGAGAGCGAAGACGAGCCCGAGGAAAAGGAAGAGGAGGCAGTGAGTCTTCATGGTGAGGCACTGGCAGCTTCCTGGACGCTCTCTGAATGCTCTCTATCCCAAGCCCAGCAAGGGGCTGCCCACAACGCAGCCCCACCCAGGCTGAGCAGTGAAGCAACAGGAAACACAGCCGAAGAGCTACTCTTGTGTTATACACCTCTGCAGAAGTCATTTCGTAGAAAAAGAGGTGGAGGAGCTCATTAGCATAAGCCATTTGCATATGCCACACACCCTGGCATCACTGGAAGTGTATAAGAAGGCAACACCCACCGCTCAGGCTCCACTGGACTGTTTTGGATTGCTAGCTGGGGGGGGGGGAAACGCGCAGCTCTGCCCTCACAGAGGAGGGAGAGCTTGTACCTGAATAAACCTTGGCCTTAAAGGTGCCACTGGACTGTTTTGGATTGCTATTCGGGAAGGGGGGGCTCTGCAACTTACCTGGCTGCTTCTTGCTCTGACTGAGGGCTGCTGGGAACAGGGGGTGGGGCTTGTTGCATGTGCCTGCCCCCTGGGCTCTTTACTGCCTGAGTTCCGCTCCTGTATGCTCCTGCAGGAAATGATCCCTGCACCTCAGGAAGATATGCAGCTGAGCAGGGGTCTTCTTCCATAGCGTACATTCCATTTCCAGCCAGCAGATGGGATCAGGTGCACATTTCCATGAGTGCAAGCACACCAGGCTCCAAAAGCCCCCAAAGCCCCCCCCCCAATCCTGGTCCTGGAAGTCCTGTCTCCCCAAAGAGCAGGACTTCAGGGGGCCTCTCAGGCTCCTGTGGGAGGGAAGAGCTCCATTGCGCAGAACTGTGTCTGCAGTGAGCTCCAGGTGACTTGCCTGCCTGCTGCGAAGGTAGCGGACATTACGCGTGTTTTAGAAAAAAGAAGAAGAAGAAGAAACGACAGAACCGGATATGGAACAACTGATTGGTTTAGCATAGGAAAAGGAGTACGACAAGGATGTATATTGTCACCTTGTTTATTTAATCTATATGCAGAGTACATCATGCGAAATGCTGGCCTGGATGAATCTCATGCCGGAATTAAGATTGCTGGTGAAAAGTTCAACAACCTCAGATATGCAGACGATACCACTCTAATGGCAGAAAGTGAAGAAGACCTAAAGAGCCTCTTGCTCAGGGTAAAAGAGGAGAGCGCAAAAGTGGGCTTGAAGCTCAACATCACAAAAACTAAGATCATGGCATCCGGCCTCATCACTCCTTGGCAAATAGAAGGAGAAGCCGTGGAAGTAGTGACAGACTTCACATTCCTGGGATCCCAGATCACCGCAGACTGTGACAGCAGCCATGAAATTAAAAGACGCCTGCTACTTGGGAGGAAAGCGATGGCAAACCTAAACAGCATGATAAAAAGTAGAGACATCACCCTGCCAACAAAAGTCCGCTTCACATTCCTGGGATCCCAGATCACCGCAGACTGTGACAGCAGCCATGAAATTAAAAGACGCCTGCTACTTGGGAGGAAAGCGATGGCAAACCTAAACAGCATGATAAAAAGTAGAGACATCACCCTGCCAACAAAAGTCTGCATGGTCAAAGCAATGGTATTCCCAGTAGTCATGTACGGCTGCGAGAGTTGGACCATAAAGAAGGCCAAGCGCCGAAGAATAGATTCTTTTGAACTATGGTGCTGGAGAAGACTCTTGAGAGTCCCTTGGACTGCAAGAAGAACAAATCAGTCAATCCTAAAAGAAATCAACCCTGACTGTTCCCTGGAAGGCCAGATAATGAAACTGAAGCTCAAATACTTTGGCCACCCAATGAGAAGGGAGCACTCACTGGAGAAGACCCTGATGCTGGGAAAGACTGAAGGTCAAAGAAGATGGGGACGGCAAAGGATGAGATGGTTAGACAGTGTCATAGATGCAACGAACATGAAATTGAGCAAAATTCAGAGGACGGCGGAAGACAGGAGGGCCTGGCGGGATCTGGTCCATGGGGTCGCG
>NW_015176555.1:71994-76657 GCF_001447785.1 Gekko japonicus | reverse complement strand
CAGGAGAGGAGGGTGCCCCCTACCCTACTAAGGGTAGGTCCCCATTTATCTACTCGCCCTTTAACGGGCTTTCAAACCGCTGGGTGGGCTTATGTTCTTATGAGGTATGTTAAGGTTGAAAGTCTGTGAATGGTCCATAATCCCCCAGGCAGCTTTTATAACATGAACCTGGGACCTGCACACCATCCTCTGAAGCACTCTCAGGTATATATCTGTGGTAGTAATGGGGTGACTGCTGGCACCTTTTCCTATCACTTTTTGCCTTGTGGTATTCTGCTTGTGGTGTGATCTGTCTTTTTTGTGGTGTGGCATGGTTGTGTTATTGGGTTTGTTTCTTTTGAAGGGGAAGTGATGTGTTGTGAGTGAGAACATATTTTACCTCAGAATACCCCAGGTCACATATGCAACTGACAGTTCCAACTGTCTTGCGGGGGGGGGGAGTTTGAGGTGCAGAATGGAGTGAAGTCCAATCAACTTCCTTATGCAAATGACCTTGAAACACTGGCCCAATCAGAGAACAGTGGCCTGGGCTGCAGTGGGTGGGAGAGAACTTAGGCAACACAGCCAGTGGATAGAAACACCTTATGATTGACACATCATGGAGCCAACTCATTTTGGAGGGCACAGAATGTTGCCAGACAAAAATGCAATTATGATATAGGAGAGATGATTAAGGGAATGCAATCAGAGTGTTGGCATTGTAAAAGGGTAAGGGGATATCTTTGATAGCAATGCCCTAAGGTAATGGATTTTTGGAATTTGATCCTGGAAAAGGTGGATAATTTATGTAGTGTTAAGACTGAGTTGAATGAGAAAGTGTTATTTATGGGGCTGCTGGGAACAATAAAGTAGATAAATCCAAAAAGGATTTATTTAAAGCTATGAGTCTAGCTGCTCATGGGGTAATACCATATGGATGGAAAGATGCTTTAAAATGAACTTTGGAAAGTTGGAACCGGTACTTGTATCAATGGATTCAATCAGATATTTTATTGATAATAAAACAGGAAAAGACATGGGAAGATAAGGCATTGGAAATAAGAAAGAAATGGTTTGGGTATATAAAATGGGTAAGAGAAGGGGGACCAATAATTATATATTTATAAAACTCCATAGGGTGTGCTCATGGTTACAGATATAATAATAAGATCTTTTTTTCTGGTCGTTAAGGGGAGGGGGAGGGAATAATAAAGGGGAAAATTGATGTATCGATGTTCAGTTATGTTATGAAATCTTGAAGAAAAGGAATATGAATGTATATGAACTGCTAAACATCAATACAAATAAATACATTTTTAAAAAGCATACGTCCTGCCATACGCATAGGGACAGAACATTCTGGAACAGCCCCACAATAGCCATGACAGCCAACATTATGTCACTTCAGGGTACCACCTGGAAGTGATAATTGGTAGCTCTAGGAATCACCAGAAACCCTATGGTAAAACCATAGAGTTTCTAGTGATTCCTAGACTGGCCATTGTCACTTCAGGTGGTACCCAAAAGGAATGTTCCAGTATAGAAGCTGGTTGCACTGCTTTTTTGTAAACATTTCTCCTCCCACTGGTGCTCAGAGCAGTGGCAGGCAATGGTGAGGAGAGTTATGTTATGAAATCTTGATGAAAAGGAATATGAATGTATATGAACTGCTAAACATCAATACAAATAAATACATTTTTAAAAAGCATACGTCCTGCCATACGCATAGGGACAGAACATTCTGGAGCAGCCGCACAATAGCCATGACAGCCATAAAGTCCTCAGTCTATCCCACTAGGGTGGCCTGGGCTTGGACATTGGCAGTCCTAAGGACAACAAACCTCAGAGTCCTTGACACAAAATTGGAGACTGCCTCCGTCAACTCTGTTAGGGAGACCCCTCAGGCAACGGCTGCAACAGTGAACGGAATCTTGCAACAGATTGTCTTTCTGAATTCAGGTAAGGAACTGGTTCTTCCCTGGAGAACTTTGTGGTGAGCCAAGCTCAACTTCTCCAATCCACCGATTCACGCCTCTTTCAAAAGGGGTTCAGTTCCAAGAAACCGGGCAAAACAGGAACCAGACAGCAATTGGTACTATTTATCGTCTGTCTTGCTGAGACTCGAGGTGGGTTACCTGCTCAGCAGGATTGATTTCAGTAGAAATCTGAAGCAAAGCTCTCATCTGTACAAAACAATAAGCATTCAATATGATCTGTTAAACAGGGGAAAACATAAGAAGAAACACAGTGCATTATCCAGGACCAAACTGTTATGATGCAGCCAGATGGCCATGATGAAAACACCCTCCTGAACTGTTCTGTGCTCCAGAATCTGTGAAATGCGAGCAGTAAGGCGGTCTTCCTCACCTCCTCAGGCAGGCCACTCCATGGGGTGGGGACCACTACAGAGAAGACATGTGTACTGTGCAGGGGTCGTTTCGTAGAAAAAGAGCTAGGGGAACTCATTAGCATAACTCATTAGCATATGCCACACCCCCTGACATCACTGGAAGTGTGTCATAAGGCCACACCCATCACTCAGTTAGTCTTAGTCTTAAAGGTTAGTCTTAAAGGTGCTATTTGAACTCTTGGACTATTTTGCAGCAACAGACTAATACAGCTACCTCGGGGAAACTCCTGGATGGGGCTGGGAGTCCTTGCGGAGGCCACGTGGAGTGGCCTTGGCCAGGAAGAGGGGGGGGACGCCAATTTACCCTCCTGCTTCTTCCTCCTTCTGCAACAGAAAGAGGCTGGAAGAAGGGGGCGGCCGGAAGAAGGGGCGGGGCTTTGTCGTGTGCCCCACCCCCTGCACCTCACCCGGGGGAACTGCGATCCCCCGCGATCCCCCCCCCGAACTGACCTCTGGTACTGTGTATCTGAAGAAGTGTGCATTGACATGAAAAGCTTACACCCAGAATAACACTTTGGGTATCTGAAGAAGTTTGTGCCATGCACAGGAAACCTTATACCCGAAATAAAGCTTCATTGGTCTTAAAGGTGCCCCGGGACTCAAAACTTTGCTCCTGTGTACAGGCAGTTGTTGATCTTGCTGATTTGCAGGGAGTCCCTGCAGAAGGAGTGAAGTTCGTGTGGTAGGACATCAGTGGAGAGGCAGTCTGGCAGATATGAGAGTCCAAGATGGAATTGCAGGTATTGCAATCGGGCCAGCTTATGGCACGTGGAAGACAGATTCTCCCCAGGCATGGCTTCCTCTTTCCTGCCCCACAACCAGGAACAATGGGTCTGTCAACAGCTTTTTTTTTTTTTTGGTAAACAAATTTTTATTATTTTCCATACGAGTTTTACATTTAACCATTTCCAATTTTCCATTGTTCACACATACCCATTTCCTCCCCTCCCTCCTGTGGCTTCCCGCAATGCTTCCCCCTTACCCTCCACATTACTATATATCATCAATTATATCATTTTTCTTATCATTACAGATTTAAGATAACATCATTTAACCTAATATTGATCTAAACACATTAAATTTTGTTTCACATCCCAGTTCTTCTCCAGATAAATTTTAAAGTCATTCCATTCTTCAAAAAATACCTCATCTTCTTTGCCGTTCAACTTTTTTGTAATTTTGTCCATTTCAGCCATGAACAGAACTTTTTGTATCCAGTCTTCAATCTCTGGTACTTTCTCTGTTTTCCAAAATTGTGCAAACAACATTCTCGCAGTTGTTATTAAGTACCAAAGTAAAGTCTTTTTAGTCGTGTTCACTTCATCTATTTTCAAACCCAAAAGCAGAATTTCGGGTGCTTTTTTAAAAGAGCATTTCAATATTTTTTGCATTTCATTGTGGACTTTTGTCCAAAAGTCTACAGCTTTTTCACAAGTCCACCACATATGATAAAATGAGCCCTCATGACTCTTGCATTTCCAACATTTGTTTGACATATTCTGGTTCATATTTGCAATTTTCTTCGGAGTCATGTACCACCTGTACATCATTTTAAAACAGTTCTCTCTGACATTGGTACAAGTCGATATCTTAATAGAGTTTTTCCACAAATATTCCCAAGTTTCAATAGTCACTTCCCTATTCATATTTATTGCCCACTTTAACATTTGCTCTTTAACAATTTCATCTTCAGTATACCATTTCAACAACAATTTATACATTTTAGAGATATTTTTTCCCTCTCCACTTCCCCAAATATTTTCCATTTCATTTTTTTCTTCTCTAAAACCATAATTTTTCTTATCCGATCTAAAAAGATCATAAATCTGCATATATTTCAACCATTCATATTCATACTGAATTTCATTCTGCTTTTTCATTACCCATTCTGTTCCCTCTTTTTTAATTAAGTCTCTGTATGGCAACCAATCCTTGTCTCGCTGTCTTGAGTACGATGTTAATACTTCTACTGGTACAATCCACAATGGTCTTACATCCCTAAAATATTTTTTATATCTTGTCCATACCACAAACAATGCTTTTCTTACCAAGTGAAGTTTAAAAAAGCTATCCATTTTTATCTTATCATACCATAAATATGCATGCCAACCAAACCTACAATCATGTCCCTCCAACCCCAATAGTTTATCATTCTCAAGCTTCACCCATTGTTCCATCCAGGTTAGACAGACCGCTTCATAATATAGTCTAAGATTTGGTAGCTGCAGTCCTCCTCTTTCTTTCGCATCACAAAGTATTTTCATTTTGATTCTC
>NW_015176555.1:67297-71458 GCF_001447785.1 Gekko japonicus | reverse complement strand
AGCCTTTCAGCAATGATTTTTGCAAAGATTTTATAGTCATTGTTCAAAAGCGAAATTGGTCTATAGTTTTTAACATTTGTTAAGTCTTGTCCTTCTTTTGGTATCAGCGAAATAATTGCTTCTTTCCATGTGTCCGGCACCTTTTTCGTCTCTCTTATTTCGTTGGATAAAGCTTCCAGGGCCGGAGATACTTCTTCTTTAACTTTTTAATAAAATTTGGCAGTAAATCCATCCGGTCCTGGCGCCTTCCCCAACTTCGCATCTTCTATAGCCTTAATCACTTCTTCCTTTTGGATCCGACCATTTAATAAGTCTTTGTATTCGCTGCTTACTTTAGATAGTGGAGTTTCCTCTAGATATTTTTTGATCTTCTCAAGATCAGCTCTAGTTCCTTGAAATAATTTAGCATAATACTTGAAGAAACTTCTCTTTATTCCAATAGGATCAACGAATTCCTTTCCGTCTTCTATTATTTTGGTTATCATTCTTCTTTCTTTTCTAGCCTTAAGTTGCCAAGCTAAGTACTTTCCCGGTTTATTTGCCCCTTCAAAGGATTTTTGCTGTAACTTCTTTAAATTCCAATAGAGTTCTTGGTTCAACGTCACATTCAATTGTTCTTTCAATAACTGTAATTCTTTAATGATTTGTTTTTTCCCAGGTTTCTTTTTTAATTCTTTTTCTTTCTGAGATATTTTTTCCAACACATCCGCTTGTTTTTGAAATTTTTCCTTTTTTTGCTTTACGTTTTGCGAGATGAGAATTCCTCTCATCACCGCCTTAAAGGCATCCCACACAACCTGAGTTGAGATTTCTTTGTTTAGATTTTGTTGAAAAAATAGTTTTGTTTCTTCTTTTAACATCTCTACCACGTCTTTCTTATCCAACAAATCTTCGTTTATCCTCCATAGAAAAGATTTACTCCTTTCTATGGAACTCCACAAAACAGGATTGTGATCTGAATTACATCTTGGCAAAATTTCAATTTTGTGTGTTTTCATCGATAATTCTTCTGACATCCAAATCATATCAATTCTAGAAAACGAGCAGTGTCTATTGGAATAAAAAGTGAAGTCTTTTTGTGTCGGGTTCCATTTCCTCCAAACATCTTCTAATTTTTCTTTTTTAACTAATTCAAAAATTTTTTTTGGCAATTTTCCACTGTTTTCGTTGCCCGTCAAAGGGAACTTCTATGCCAAAGGCAGCACACCCGAGAGAAGATAGGGACAAACATCTCCATGCCATCCTTGCAAGTCTAGGGTTGCCAACTCTGGGTTGGAAAGTGCCTGGAAGTTTTAGGGATGGAGCCAGGGAAGGGTGGGGTTTGGGGAGGGGAGGGACCTTAGCCATGTTCAATGCCATACTATCCACCCTTGTTAGCAGGAGAACGGATTTTCTGTCATTTCCCCCAGGGGAGCTGATCTCTGTCGTCTGGAAATCAGTTGTCATTCCATGAGATCTCCAGGCCCCACCTGGAGGTTGGCAACCAGACCATGGCCGGAGGCAGTGGCCAGGTGGACCTTTGACCTAGTCCAGAAGGGAAATTCATATGTGCAGCAAATGCGCAGGTAGAAAAACCAGGCGCCGATATGGTTACCTTTTCAGCTTCCTTCCTGTTCCACAAACATATAGTCTGTCATTGAGCCTTAAACAGAGTAGGGCGACTAAGTGCCACCATTTTGGGAAGACGTGTCAGGTCAGGGGCTAGGGGAAGCAACAAGTGGTGGTTGCCCTGTAGTAGTAGTAGGAGGAGGTTAGTTTTAGCCCAGTTCTCCAGCCTGTCAAGACCGTCTGGTATCTTAAGAACATAAGAGACGCCAATGTTGGATCAGGCCAAAGGCCCATCCAGTCCAACACTCTGTGTCACACAGTGGCCAGAAATACCAGTGCCATCAGGAGGTCCAGCAGTGGGGCCAGGACATTAGAAGCCCTCCCACTGTTGACCCCCCCCCAAGCACCAAGAAGACAGAGCATCACTTGCCCCAGAGCCCCTAGCTATACCTTGTGGCTAATAGCCACTGATGGACCTCTGCTCCATATGCTTATCTAATTCCCTTTTGAAGCCGTCCATGCTTGTAGCACCCACCACTTCCTGTGGCAGTGAATTCCATGTGTTAATCACTCTTTGGGTGAAGAAGTACTTCCTTTTATCCGTTCTAACCCGACCGCTCTGCAGTTTCATGGAGTGCCCACGAGTTCTTGTATTGTGAGAAAGGGAGAAAAGTACCTCTTTCTTTACCTGCTCTTTCCCATGCATAATCTTATAAACCTCGATCATGTCACCCCTCAGTCGTCTTTTCTCCAAGCTAAAGAGCCCTAAGCGCTTTAACCTTTCCTCATAGGGAAAGTGTTCCAACCCTTTTATCATTCGAGTTGCCCTTTTCTGCACTTTTTCCAAAGCTATAATATCCTTTTTAAGGTGTGGTGCCCAGAACTGCACACAGTATTCCAAATGAGGTCTTACCATTGATTTATATAGGGGCATTATTATATTGGCTGATCTGTTTTCAATACCCTTCCTAATAATCCCCAGCATAGCATTGGCCTTCTTTATTGCAGTCACACACTGTCTCGACATTTTCAGTGAGTTATCCACTACAACTCCAAGATCTCTCTCTTGCTCAGTCTCTGCCAGTTCAGACCCCATCAATGTGTATTTATATTTAGGATTTTTGGCTCCAATGTGCATCACCTTGCACTTGGCCACATTGAACCCCATTTGCCATGTTGACGCCCACTCGCCCATCCTTGACAGATCCCCTTGGAGTGCCTCACAATCCTCACTGGTTTTCACCACCCTGAACAACTTTGTATCATCCGCAAATTTACCCACTTCACTGCTTACTCCCATCTCCAAATCATTAATGAACAAGTTAAAAAGCAGTGGACCAAGTACTGATCCCTGCGGTACCCCACTGCTTACCACCCTCCACTGAGAAAATTGCCCACCTACACTCACTCTCTGTTTTCTATGAACTAGCCAGTTTTTGATCCATAAAAGGACTTGTCCTTCTATCCCATGATTTTTGAGCTTACTTAGGAGCCTTTGTCTTCTGCTGTATTTGGTATCCCTCCCAATGAAGAAGAAGAAGATTTATACCCTGCCCTTCACTACCCAAAGGAGCCTCAGAGTGGCTTACAATCTCATTTCCCTTCCCCTCCCCACAACAGACACCCTTTGAGGTAGGTGGGGCTGAGAGAGCTCTTTTGAGAACAGCTCTGAAAAAACTTAGGACTGACCCACGATCACACCAACAGCTGCATGTGGAGGAGTGGGGAATCGAACCAGGTTGTCCTGGATTAGAGCCCGCGCACTTAACCACTACACCAAACTGGCCCCTACACCAAACTGTTGCATATACATTTCCAGTTTTCCTGCTTTCAAGGTGCCTAGTGAATGCTAAAGATTACGATTGACCCTCTCAACTGGGTTTCCTCTAGGATGATATCATAGAATCATAGAATGTTAAGAGTTGGAAGGGACCTTGCAGGTCATCTAGTCCAACCCCCTGCACTCTGCGGGAGCTGTACTTACAGCAGCCTTTATTGGCATTATGCACTAAGAAGTATACAAAACATAAGGAGTACTCAATACAGTTAACACATATCTCGCTCTTTAGAAGCCAGATACAAAAAAGTTGCCACTATTTCAACAGTTACAATATGTTGTAGTATATGACTTAGTACCAGGCCTCGGTTCCTGCCGGATCACAACAGAGCACCGCTCAGCCAGTCAGGAGCCCAGGGGGTGGGCACATAAGCCCCGCCCCCTGCTCCCACCAGCCATCAGTTGGGTAATCGCGGGGGAACATTCCCCCGCCCCCCTGAGCCCCGGGGTGGTGGCCTTGGACTCGTAGGGGCAAATTCCACCTCTCGAGTGTGATGTCATTCTGGCTCCCCCAGCTCTCATTAGGGGCTCTTTAGAAAATTATGGTCGCTGCGGCTGTTCTCAGCGGCAGCTGCGGCACCCACAGGGGGCGGGCAGGGGGGCGAAACGTTATTTTGCCTCCCTGAGCCCCGGGGTGGTGGCCTTGGACTCCTAGGGGCAAAGTCCACCTCTTGCAAGAGGTCATTCTGGCCCCCCAGCTCTCGTTAGGGGCTCTTTAAAAAGTTCTGGCTGCCGCCGCTGTTCTCAGCAGCAGCTGCGACGCCCATGGGGGGGGG
>NW_015176555.1:64764-64896 GCF_001447785.1 Gekko japonicus | reverse complement strand
CCCTATTGTTTATTGTCAGCTCGCTGATGCTTTATACTCTTGTGGCCGGCCAAGTCACATGCATAACATAGTCTGTGTCTTAAGGCTTTGACATATTTCTGATGAGCTATCTCAGGTTTCATTCCAAAACAT
>NW_015176555.1:1019-64403 GCF_001447785.1 Gekko japonicus | reverse complement strand
GCCCCCCGGCTGCATTTGGCAGCCCTAGTTAGTCCCAACGGTTTTACTAAACTCCACCGTTGGTTCTGACTCAAAACTTCCACCTTGGTCTCTGTGGATTTGGATGTGAAATCCATGGTGACTTATGAAATCCCCCCAAAGCGTTGTAGCAACAGTCTTGCCCCCCGGCTGCATTTGGCAGCCCTAGTTAGTCCCAACGGTTTTACTAAACTCCACCGTTGGTTCTGACTCAAAACTTCCACCTTGGTCTCTGTGGATTTGGATGTGAAATCCATGGTGACTTATGAAATCCCCCCAAAGCGTTGTAGCAACAGTCTTGCTGTCTCAACTATGCTAGGAAATGCCTGTGCATATTTGGTGAAGCCATCAGTGACCACTAGACTGTTTTTAAAGCACGTTGCAAAGAGGCTGTGCCAGTTAACGGAGTGCAAGCCTTTATGTGGACTAATTCAGTAGCTCTTTCTACTCTGTCCTTTCTCTGTACACAGGATTGTGGTCCTTCCGCTCTATTGCCTGGGTCATCTTAGGCCCAAAGATTCTGTCCTTGGCCAAATCCAGGGTCCTTTCTACCCCAACGTGACCCATTGCTTTGAGGATGTCTTTCAGAGTCCTTTTTTCATGGGTGTAGGGAGGGGTCATTTCAAAGAAAAAGAGGTGCAGAAGCTCATTTGCGTAACTCATTTGCACAACTCATTTGCATATGCCACAGGGCAGGCATGCAAGCATTCCTGGGTTCCCTACCTGATCTACACCAGTTTGGTCTCGTGGTTCAGTTCGCGGACTCTAACCTGGGAGAACTCCTCCTCCACTTGCACCCCACTCCTCCTCCACTTGCACCTGGCTGGATGACCTTGGGTCAGTCACAAGCTCTGGCACAGCTGTCCTTGAAAAAGAGCAGTTTCTCTCAGAGCTCTCTCAGCCCCGCCTACCTCACAGGGTGTCTGTTGTGGGGAGGGGGAGGGAAAGGAGTTTGTAAGCCGCATTTAAATCCCCCTCCCACTTCCTTAAGGAGGCATAGCTGGGAAAGCAAAGGACAGGCATGCAAGCATGCCTGGGCTCCCTACTCCTGGGTTTCTTACTCCCGGAACGCCGTTCCGGCTCGTTCTCTCTCGAAATGACCCCTGGGTGTAGGATACCACTGCCCTGATCTGGATCGCCCAGGCCAGCCTGATCTTGGAAGCTAAGCAGAGTTCTCCTGGTTAGTCCTTGGGTGTGAGACAACCGTGGAAGGCCAGGGCTGCTCTGCAGAGGCAGGCAATGGCAAAGCCACCTCTGTTCATCTGCCCTGACCTGGGTGGCCCAGGTTATCCCAGTCTCAGAAGCTAAGCAGGGTCGGCCATGGTTAGCACTTGGATGGGAGACCACCAAGGAAGTCCAGGGTTACTATGCAGAGGTAGGCAAGGGCCAACCCACCTCTGAATGTGTCTAGTGTTGAAAATCATGTGGGCTCCCCATAAGTTGGCTGCCTCTTGACGGCACCTCCTACCACCAGGTTACCACTAATTACTCCATGCCTACTCCTTTGGTGTAGTGGATAAGTGTGCGAACTCTAATCTGGGAGAGCCGGGTTTGATTCCCCACTCCACCACTTGCACCTGGCTGGATGACCTTGGGCAAGCCTAGTTCTGACAAGAGCTGTCCTTAGAGCGGTTTCTTTCAGAGCTCTCTCGGCCCCACCGACCACAGGGTGTCTGTTGTGGGGAGGGGGAGGGAAAGGAGTTTGTGAGCCGATTTGAGACTCCTTTGGGTAGTGAAGGGAGGGGTACAAATCTGATCTCCTCCTCCTCCTCTTCTTCTTCCATTCATTGTACTTTTGTACAGCTGCCTTGGTGGCACTTACAAGGGCAGAAAAGCAGGACACAAACTTTGTAAATAAATAAATAAATAAATATAAGAAATAGAAAGAACTTAAGCCAACAAGAAGTACCAGCCACACTTTTAGATACAGTCTAGTTTCATCCTTCAGTACCTGTGGTTTCTTTCCAGATACTCTGTTATTCTGGCTGTATTCATCTTTTCTCTCGGCAACCTTTTCCCGTTTGATCCTGGAGTTTTCAATTTGACACCCTTGATTTTTTCAACTCTCCTGCAACAACACTATCCTTTGAGGAAGGTAATATTTCAAGAAAGCTGCTCTCTCCATAATGTTTGGGGACTGTTCTCAGCACTTGACTGACTGCCGTGCAAACTTCAGCATCCCATAAATCCGAAGACTTAGGATCCTACTGACTTCCTGAAAGCATTTTAGTAATTCTTTCTACCTGACTCTTTGTCTTCTGTGTGTACAGAATGTGTATACATTCAAATGAACTGAAGAAATGACATCTGCAGATCTCTACATATTTCCACATTGAAATGAATTTTAGGAATGCTTCCAGTTGCCGTGGAATTAATGAGTGGGAATCAGAGCAGAAAGAATGTCTGGTGGAGCAATAATGGAAAGGAGCCGCTCCTCTCGATGTGTGACACTGCATTTCTTCATTGTGACACGGAAGCAGCATTTGTCACAGATTTTCAGCATCGGTACTTGAAAGCAAGTTTCTAGCTCTCAGTGTGGAGAAAAATAAATGGGGAAAGGTTGTGGTTGACTCATACTTCTAAAACAGTTTTGTGTCCCCTCAACCTTTTCTTTTAGAAAAGGGATTCACCACATTCCATTCTGGAAAATGTTCTACAGATTGATTGATTGATGGATTGATTTTTAGTTTTTGTAGATTTTCCAGAATTAAGATCGCTGGGGAAAAGATCAACAACCTCAGATATGCAGACGATACCACTCTAATGGCAGAAAGTGAAGAGGACCTGAAGAGCCTCTTTTTCAGGATGAAAGAGGAGAGTGCAAAAGTTGGCTTGAAGCTCAACATCAAAAAACCTAAGATCATGGCTTCTGGCCCCATCACTCCTTGGCAAATCGAAGGGGAAGTCGTGGAAGCAGTGACAGAGTTCACGTTCCTGGGATCCAAGATCACCGCAGACTGTGACTGCAGCCATGAAATTAAAAGACGCCTGCTCCTTGGGAGGAAAGCGATGGCAAACCTAAACAGCATGATAAAAAGTAGAAACATCACCCTGCCAACAAAAGTCCACATGGTCAAAGCAATGGTATTCCCAGTAGTCATGTATGGCTGCGAGAGGTGGACTATAAGGAAGGCCAAGCGCCGAAGAATAGATTCTTTTGAACTATTGTGCTGGAGAAGACTCTTGAGAGTCCCCTGGACTGCAAGGAGATCAAATCAGTCAATCCTAAAAGAAATCAACCCTGACTGTTCCCTGGAAGGCCAGATAATGAAACTGAAGCTCAAATACTTTGGCCACCAAATGAGAAGGGAGCACTCACTGGAGAAGACCCTGATGCTGGGAAAGATTGAAGGTCAAAGAAGAAGGGGATGGCAAAGGATGAGATGGTTAGACAGTGTCACCGATGCAACGAACATGAAATTGAGCAAACTTCAGAGGACGGCAGAAGACAGGAGGGCCTGGCGTGATCTGTTCCATGGGGTTGCGGAGAGTCGGACTCGACTGTGCGACTGAACAACAAGAAAAGATTTTCTGGGCTGTATGGCCGTGGTCTTGGCATTGTAGGACCTGATGTTTCGCCAGCAGCTGTGGCTGGCATCCTCAGAGGTATAACACAGAAAGATGGAGTACTCTCTGTGTCGAGAAGAAAAATGGTAGGCAGGTAATTTATATCTACTCAGGAAAGTGGGGTAGGGCTGACCCATGTCACAGACAGGAGAACTCCTTCAAGATAATGACTCAGCCCTACCCATTATGATACTGGCTGATTTGTTTTCAATTCCCTTCCTAATAATCCCCAGCATAGCGTTGGCCTTTTTTTATTGCAGTCACACACTGTCTTGACATTTTCATTGAGTTATCTACTATGACTCCAAGATCTCTCTCTTGGTCAGTCTCTGCCAGTTCCAAGTTTAACTGTCTACATGTTTA
Organism: Gekko japonicus; assembly: GCF_001447785.1. Lineage (NCBI taxonomy): Eukaryota > Metazoa > Chordata > Lepidosauria > Squamata > Gekkonidae > Gekko > Gekko japonicus. Next base: position 60,455 of record NW_015176555.1, on the reverse strand, counting down.
ACTATCTTTGTTGTATTGGTCTGTATTGGTCTGTATTTCGTTGTATTAAAAAAAAACTTATTTCAACTTATATTTGTCTTGCAACTTCTGTTCCAGATCTAGACCCACAGAATCTACAAGGAAAAAGGGTAGGTGAGGAACAGAAAATAAGTTGTTTCAGGGCATGGTGGAAAGACTCAAAGTTGGCACAAGATGGGGTAACTGAGTTAGTCTGTCTATAGCAGTAAAAAAGAGCAAGAGTCCAGCAGCATCTTAAAGACTAAGATACTTGAAGAAGTGAGCCGTGACTCACGAAAGCTCACACCCTGCCACAAATTTTGTTAGTCTCTAAGGTGCTACTGGGCTCTTGCTCTTTTCCAAGTTGGTGTTTCCAAGGTGGTGGCACATTAGGGAGTCTTACAATAGCATACAGGATGAGTGGTCGGCTTCACTGGGTTAGATTAGATGGTGCTGGAGGAGAAAAAATAAGACTTCATATTGCACCTAACTCTCCGGAAGCAATACTACTTTATTACTGGCCAGGGACCGCTTTGACCTCTGAAATTGAGTAAAATACCTACATTAAAACAGTGGATATCTAAAATATGGGATGTTGCAGTCTCAGACAAATTAGCAACGCAGCTGCTATCAATGGACACCCCGTCACAAGCAAACAACTTTATGGATAAATGGTTTGTTTTTGAATACGTAACCTCAAACCCAATTGATACATATAAACTGCCCCCCAAATATATGGATTTTGTATTTTACTAGTTTATTGTTCCATTACAATATAATACAACAAACAGGACCACGGTGTAAAGTAGTCAGTAAAACAGTAAATCACCGTGTAAAAATAAACAATATAAGTTGATTTTTATCTGCAATGTTTTAGAATTCAATTATAAACAAAATTACAACCATAACATCATAATATGCAATATAAAGCTTAGCAGTACATATAGAATACTACAGTGCTAGTTTCAGACAAACGACTGAGTTCTAGTACACTATCCATTTGTGAGTCCTTCTTCAGGTTTGTCATTCTGTACTTATATCTTCATTAGAATGAAGTGCTGCAAGCCATATTTCAAAATGCTAATTCTTATACAATTTTTTGATGTATGCTAACGTGCTTATTCTGGTGACTGGGGAGCTCCTAGAGCAAGCTCTAATGTGACTGGGTTATGGTTGTAATTTTGTTTATAATTGAATTCTAAAACATTGCAGATAAAAATCAACTTATATTGTTTATTTGTACACGGTGATTTACTGTTTTACTGGCCCATTACAATATAAAGCAATATGTATGGTGAGCTTAGTTATTGTTTTGTATTGTATTTATTCTTAGTATGACTTGTATTAAAATTCATATGGGTTATACTATTACTAATGATAGGAATCTTTTGTTCTGTTTCCTTGCTAAGGTTTTAAGTTTATTGATAAGCAGTTTACTGAACATCACCTTTACCTAGTTCTATTACAGACACTGTTGTCAAAGTCAGCATTGCAAATAACTTGTCTATGATAACCTGTATAATTATTTGTTTAAACAGATGTATTGAAATAAAAATAAAAAATGTTAATTATTAAAAAACAACAACAGCTACTGGGGGAAAAAGAGGAGGGGCAAAAAGTTGAACTTCTGCCTTTGTCGATGTAAGGCAGCCATTGATCAACAACATCTGGGGACTTCACTTTCTGCTCTATAATGCCTGGAAGTGCTGGGAGGTGGCGGTTCCCACTCTGCTGTTGTTATTCCCATTTCCTTCACCAGGGAGGCATTTTCCCCAGTGTCCCGGTCCCAACAGGTTCATCTTCTGCTTGGAAACATGAAACAAATCTCAGGTGTCCTCCTCCAAGGCATTCAAGACCTTTGTGTTCCAAATGTAATTACGAGCTTCAGTTTCTGTTGCCAGCTTCTCCGATTCTTGCGGTGTGCCCGTGGGCCGGCGGGGCAGGGCTGTTGCTGTTAAAGCTCCAAGCAGCTCCTGTAAAGCATCTTGGCTTTGGTTCAAGTCAGAGGCACAAAGCTGCCAAGCCGTGAAGTCCAGCAGGCCCTTCGTCGTGTTCTCGTGTTCCCTCTGGGCTCAGGTGGCAGCAGCGGCTGGTCAGGAGTTTCCTGGCAAGTGACTCCCCTTGCGAATCATCTCTGCTTGCTGGGCTTGTGTGTGGGACAGTCCCTGGACAGGTGGCCTCCCATCCAGCAGGTCTAAATAACCTGCTAGACCTAGACACCTGTCACGACCCCTGCCCTGCCGCCTCTCTGCCACCGTCCCGGCTTTGGGCTGCCTCAGAGACTCCGGGCTTAGTTTTCCTTATCAGGGTCGGTTCAAGCAGCACATTAGGGAGTAAATTATTAATACGTTTGATAGCTTAAGTTATTAATACGGCCTGAGTTTCCTTCAAAGGCGTAACAAATGGGTCAGTGACTATATCCAATTATAAAATATATTTTTATTACAAAAAAGCAAGTCAATTAAAAGTATAAACATGTAAGGGAAAAGATTGAGTATACAAGGACAAAACAAAGGAACACAAAAACTAACTCTCTAGTCTAAATTACTTAACCTTGAATAAAGCATCAATAGCAACAGTGAAATGGCTGGGCCTTGTGTCAGGGAATAATCTTGCCTCCTTCCAACGTAGCCGACCAATACACCTGGTCTCCGCTTATCTTTCCAGGAAGGGTGATATAATCCTCCTGCATAGGTCCTAGGGTTCTTCCAGCACTCTTGAGCTAATGCACACAGTTCCAAGTATCCAGACACACCCTCCAGATCTCTCTAGTTTCCTGTGTCCGTCTTTCTGTCTGCCTGCTAGCTGCCTACTAAATAGTAGCCCAGCTGTCAAGTAATTACATTCCTGATTACTGGCTTACACTGTGGCAATCTAGATCTCTAGCTGTCAAGATCTTGCTTTGTCATGCTGATGTTTGACATTTTACAGCTGTACTCAGTTGTAACTACTGCCAGGTGTTTAATTCAGGGTTACCTATTCTGCTCACGTGGTCCTGCTAAGACTTACTATCTATGCAAATATTATCCTAATAGGCTCATCTCTTGACAACACCTACCTCACAGGGTGTCTGTTGTGGGGAGGGGAAGGGAAAGGAGTTTGTCAGCCACTCTGAGACGCCTTTGGGTAGTGAAGGGCAGGGGATAAATCCAATCTCTTCTTCTTCTAAATAACCTAAGGACAGTCCCACCCCCACCCCCAATACAGGACCCCTCCCAATTCTTCTGCAGCACAGGATGTAACACTTATCTCTCAGGCCCTACATGTATGTCAGCGAGCTGCCATTTCTCTGGGATGTGTCCCTCTTCCCTCCCTCCCCGTGTTATACTCTTCTGGTTTATTCTCTTCTGGTATGCGACTGTAACTGCCAAGCTTCTCCTACAGGTGGACGACGGCGTGTTATGTCTTCTTGCCTTGCTTAATTAGATTCCCGTGTGAACTGAACTTGTGTTTATGGTATGAGCCGTTGGAGTTCTCAGGCTGCTTCGCGCCTTTTCTAATCAACTCCCTTGCGAGGGAGTTTAGCCCATTGGGTTAACCAAGTTTGAAGTTCCTATATTATACTGCCCCTGTGCATTCCCTTCCCCCGGAATATCATGATTTAGCCGAGGTGTTTGGAGAAATTGAAGCCGATGAACTGCCCCCCCACCGTAATTCCGATTGCAGCATTGAGTTACTTCCGGGCTGCAAACTGCCGAAAGGGAAAATCTATGCAATGGGCCCCGCAGAGAAAGCTGAACTGCGGAAGTTCATTGACAAGAATTTGGCACGAGGTTTCATCCGCCCGGCATCCTCTCCCTTTGCGGCTCCAGTGTTGTTTCGGAAAAAGAAGGATGGGGGGCTACGCTTATGTACGGATTACAGGGGATTGAATGCGGTATCTACCACCAATGCATACCCCCTCCCCTTGATTAAAGACCTTGTTGCTGAAGCTACTAAGGGTAAAATCTTCTCCAAACTTGATCTACGGGATGCATACTTCCGCGTGCGCATCCGGGAGGGTGATGAGGGGAAGACTGCTTTCAACACACCCCTTGGCCAATTTGAGTACCTTGTTATGCCCTTCGGTCTTCAAGGGGCTCCTGGGGTCTTCATGAACTTAATTAACGAGGTCTTACATGAGTTCCTGTTCAAAGGGGTCGTTATTTACCTTGATGATGTGTTACTGTACTCTCAGGACCTTCCTTCTCATGTCAAACTGGTCAGAAAGGTCCTTAAGACGTTACTTAATCACAAACTGTTTGTTAAGCTTTCTAAATGTGCGTTTCACCAATCACACATCGACTTTTTGGGCTACCGCATCTCGGGAGGGGGGCTGGAAATGGACCCGGAGAAGGTTAAAGCTGTTCTGGACTGGGATCCCCCTAAGACCCGTCGCCAACTTCAAGGGTTCTTAGGATTTGCCAATTTTTACAGATTCTTTATCAAAGGGTTCGCTCAAATTGCCTTGCCTCTCACTGACTTGTTGAAAACTAAAGGGAAGGGTTTTGACGCTACTAAACCCGGGGCCCCCCTTAAATGGTCTCCGGAATGCGACAAAGCTTTTTGCAAACTGAAAACGATGTTTACGTCTGAGCCAGTCCTTGCTCACCCTGATGAGTCAAAAAAATTCATTGTGCAAACAGATGCTTCTGATGTGGCTATGGGGGCGGCGATCCTCCAGCAGGGTGAGGATGGCCAGCTGCACCCTCTGGCTTATGTGTCCCGTAAATTTACTGATGCTGAACGACACTGGTCCATTTGGGAAAAGGAAGCGTCGGCCATAAAATTGGCGCTGTCGACATGGCGTCATTGGTTAGAAGGGGCTAGGGTTCCTTTCGAAGTTTGGACTGATCACAAGAACCTAGAGACTTTAAAGTCCCCTCGGATGCTTAATGCTAAACAACTCCGGTGGGCTGACTTCTTTGCTAAGTTCCAGTTCACGCTCCACCATTTTCCCGGGTCTTCCAACTCGCTGGCTGATGCTTTGTCACGCCTCCCTCAGCACGACAGCCAATCGGAGGTAGTTATTGACTCCGTTTTCACTCCAAAGCAACTGGGAGGGGCGGTGGTTACGCGCGCTCAGGCTAGGAAGCTTCCCGCGCATCTGAGTTCTTCGGCGGCCGCAAGTCCACCCCCCCCTCCTGCGGGGGATTGGAAAGCTAAATACCGTTCTGCCTTCTCCAGTGAGGATGAGACTGTGATTCGTGCCTTTCCTGACTGTGTGCGCGACCCCGAGGGAGACTGACGGGCAAACAGAACGTCTTAATCAAACCTTGGAACAATATTTGCGTTGTTTCACAAACTATCAACAATCTGATTGGTGTGACTTGCTCCCCTTAGCAGAATATTGTTATAACAATACGGTTCATTCTTCCATTGGTATGTCTCCTTTTAAAGCTGTATTTGGATACGATAGCCCTCCTCTCCCTTTTCTTGACAGGTCGGGGGATGACTCCAAACCCCATTCTGATGCGGACTCGTGGTGCCAGTCTTTACAATCAGCTTGGCCTCTACTGTGTCACACTCTTGATTTGGCTAAAGAAAAATATAAAGTGCAAGCTGATAAACATAGGGCCAAAGAATGGGATATAAAACCTGGTGATTTGGTTTATGTTTCCACAAAAAACATTAAAATGTTACGTCCCAGTAAAAAACTGGGTTGGAAATACATTGGTCCATTCAAGGTTCGCAAAGTGTTGAATGGTGTGGCTGTTGATGTACTTTTGCCTAAAAACTTACAATCTTTACATTCTGTATTCCATGTCAGTTTGTTGAAAAAGGATACTGGTCAATGTCAATGGAGAGACAGCAATGTTCAACCACCTCCTGTTTTGGTGGACGGCCAGGAACATTATGAAATTTCTGGCATTCTGGATTCCCGGCTCAAACGTGGTAAACTGTGGTATCTTGTGGAATGGGTTGATTTCGGTCCCCAGCACCGCGAATGGGTGGAAGAAGGGGATATTCGGGCCCCTTATCATGTTCGGGCATTTCACAAGAAGTTCCCGGGCAAACCTGGAGGTCTCCCGGGCAAACCGGGAGATCTCCCGCCCAGGCCGGGAGACGGTGGGTGAGTGGTATTTTTGGGTGGGCAGTATGTCAGCGAGCTGCCATTTCTCTGGGATGTGTCCCTCTTCCCTCCCTCCCCGTGTTATTCTCTTCTGGTATGCGACTGTAACTGCCAAGCTTCTCCTACAGGTGGACGATGGAGTGTTATGTCTTCTTGCCTTGCTTAATTAGATTCCCGTGTGAACTGAACTTGTGTTTATGGTATGAGCCGTTGGAGTTCTCAGGCTGCTTCGCGCCTTTTCTAATCAACTCCCTTGCGAGGGAGTTTAGCCCATTGGGTTAACCAAGTTTGAAGTTCCTATATTATACTGCCCCTGTGTATTGTAGTCATTCTGGACAATTCTCTGTATGTTCATGATCAACCATGCTTTGGAAATAAATCTTACTTCTTTGGAACGTGGGTTTGTTCTCCTGCTTTGGGGGTCTGACATTGTACTAGTTCCCGACCCCACCCTCCTTTTTATTTGCTTGGGCAAGGAGTACCAAAATGACGTCATCTGCCTGCTGTGCCAGTTCAGTGAAGTCAGCCACTCCAATTCTTGTTAGAACAGCAGCAGTAGTTGTAGAGAGATTAACCCAAAAAGCTCATTTTTATCAGGTTTGCAGCTCGTAGTAGCTAGGCAGCAGAGAGGGTTTATTGCAGCCTCCCAACAACCCTGCAAGGTGGGCAGGGCCATGGAAAGAACTCTGGAGTGAGCCTGACAGTCTGCATCAAACTATCATGTTGCATGGTGGAATTCTGCTTTAAAGAATTGTTGTGTGAGGTTATAAGTAGTAATATGTCAAATAAGTGTTGGAAATGTAAGAAAATAGAGGGTTCATTTTACCATATGTGGTGGACATGTGACAAAGCAAAAAAATTTTGTGCTGAGGTGGAGAAAATTATGAAATGTAAATTTATAAAGGAACCTGAAATTCTACTTCTGGGACTTAAAATGGAAGAAGTCAACATGGCAAAACGGACTTTGATGTGGTATATGATTACAACTGTGAGAATGACATATGCTCAATACTGGAAACAGGAAAGAACTCCTGAAATTTGGGAGTGGCTAAAAAAGCTAATCTTTATGGCTGAAATGGACAAAATGACAAGAAAACTTAAGAACCAAGAAGCAGAAGAATTTTTTGCAGACTGGAAAGACTTTAAAGAATACTTAGAGAAATATTGGGATGTAAAAAACAACTTACTTTGCTTTGAGAATTATTGAAAAAAGAATGTTATTGTGGATAACTTTAAAATTATAAGAACTATAGTTAAAAGAAAAGTTACCTGTAGAGTTTGATCAATGAGTAAGGGGAAAAGAGGGGTACACAAAATATGGGCTGGAGGTTGGAGCACTGTGGGAAGTCAGAAGGGGTGGGTAGTTAGGAGAAAAGGATATATGACAATTTGTAAGGTGATGTATAATGTGATTTATTGATATATCCTAATAAAATTGTTTTTTTAAAAAAAAAAAAAAGAATTGTGTGAGGGAAGGGGAACACACACACACACCAGCACCAGACTGGGAAGCCAAAGTACAACTGGAGTGTAAGTAACCTGGGAAAAGAAGAAGAGAATGGACCAGCTGAGGGGGTGGGTGTATGGAGGCCATGGGAAATGGAGCAGGTGGATAGTAGCTGAGGGGTCTCCACTCCTCCCATTTTTTCTGTGTGTGGGGGGGGGCAGAGACGGTTTGTTTGGAGTAGTCAACTGGTGTAACCAACAAATGTCCTGCCAAACGGATTTGTACATCTAGTTATCTGCATCAGCATTGCCTTTTAAAGGCTCCATCTAGTTGCTGCATCTCCTGCATCACTCCTATAAGCTCTACAAGCTTTGCAAGTTTGAGCTACCAAGCTCAAGTGCAGCAAGCTCACCCATTGTCCTTCCCCTTAGACATGGTGTGTTTCCATAGATCAGGCTTAGAGCCTTCAAAATACAATAACTACATAAAAATAAAAAGAGTACACAGGGTATGTTCAAGCATCAGGGTGAGCAATGATACAAAGAAAAAGTGTGTGGGGGAACCCACTTTCACCCTACGCTCAGAATGTGTCCTAAACAATGGGCTTTTCTGCATTCTCATTTTCATTGCCTGTACGTTCCTGCAGGTTTTTTTGTTAGACATAAACAGGTGTAATCAGGCACTAGAGAGAGCAAAATGGGTGTGGAACAGGAACAACCCCTCCCCCCGGGAAACAGGAACATACAAGCAAGGAAAATGAGAAATGTGGAAAGGCCCAATGTCAAGTAGGGTAGGTTAGCAATTCTTGAAACCACAGAATTTAGAAATCCATCATTACATTAGAGACTGGAGAGAGCTGTTTCCACCACTTCTCCCTGCTTCCTTAACCTGCTGCTTCTGAAATCCCCTCCGCAGAACCTGTTCTGCTGGAGCAGTATATAATAAAGTGAACTGCTGGACTTGCTAGCAGTGGACTCTTCAGCCTGTTAATCATGCAGTTGGGATACCGTCTCCTCCTCCTGGGGCTCCTTGCTTTCTGGGCTGAGCTGACTCTGATCTCTGCTCAGAAACGTCCAGGTAAGAGACTCCTTCTTCTCCCTCTGGCCAGGCATCCCCTGCTTGCAGTCCCTAGAGTACAATCACCCCTGAGGGCTGGTAGAGAGCCAGGTGTAATTCCAGCTATAATCTCACCCCATGCAGCTCCTTTAGTTCTATGGACAAATTCCCAAACTTCCTTTGCATCTATATACAACTCTTCACCCCCAATCCTTCTCTAGATACAGAAACATATAAGACATTGTGCTCTGGGGCTAGCAAGCACTGCATCTCACAGGTCGCGATGGGGGAGCTGGAGTGCTTGGTGTTCAATGACAATTTAGATATAGTAGGTATCTCAGAAACATGGTGGAACGGGGGGAAATCTATGGGATACAGTCATTCTTGGGCATAAGCTCTATAGGAAGGACAGGGAGGGACAGGTTGGGAGCAGTGTTCCCTCTAAGCTGAGTTAGTGTGAGCCAGCTCACAGTTTTTTAGCCTTCGGCTCACACATTTTTGTCTCAACTCAGGAAGGATGTGGTTCCAGAGCAACTAATTCATGCAGTAGCGCCAAATTGCTCGTTCACAACTTTAATGCCAGCAGCTCACAAAGTAGAATTCTTGCTCACAAGACTCCTCAGCTTAGAGGGAGTATTGGTAGGGAGAAGTGTTGCGTTGTACATCAAAAAGGCCATAGAATCCAATAAGTTAGGAAACATCAGGGGAATTAACTCCCATTTTTGTCTCAACTCAGGAAGGATGTGGTTCCAGAGCAACTAATTCATGCAGTAGCGCCAAATTGCTCGTTCACAACTTTAATGCCAGCAGCTCACAAAGTAGAATTCTTGCTCACAAGACTCCTCAGCTTAGAGGGAGTATTGGTAGGGAGAAGTGTTGCGTTGTACATCAAAAAGGCCATAGAATCCAATAAGTTAGGAAACATCAGGGGAATTAACTCCTCTTGAGATACAGAAGGAAATAAGGGAGGTGACTAAAACAGATAATGTTATTATACTGGGAGACTTCATTGACTAACATTACCCTTACATTGACTGGATAAATGTGTGTTCAAGTCATGCTGCAGAAAAGAGATTCCTAGACATCATAATTGCTCTGGCAAAAGAAATGTAAGTCAATAATTAGGCATGGAAAAAGACTTTGAAGAGCAGGTTGCTAAAGCATTAAGACAAACAGTAAACATCTTTTTAAATATATCTGGAGCAGGAAACCAGTCAGAGAAGCAGTGGGGCCTTTGGATGACAAAGGAATAAAGGAAAATGGGGAGATGACAGAGAAGCTCAATTACTTTTTTTGCTTCGGTGTTCACTGTGGAAGGTGTGGGGCAGGTACCCATGCCACAGCCCCTATATTCAGGAAGGGAGTCTGAAGAACTGAGCCAAACCGAGGTGACCAGAGATGAAACTGTAGACCTACTGGGGAAATCAGAAACCAATAAGTCTCCAGGTCCTGATGGCATACACCCAACAGTTCTTAAGGAATTCACTCCAATGTGAGATAGTTGACCTACTAACCCGTATATGTAACTTATCGCTAAATTCAGCCGCTGTACCAGAAGACTGGAGAACAGCAAATGTTAGACGAATTATTAAAAAGGGAAGGAAGGGAGTCTGAAGAACTGAGCCAAACCGAGGTGACCAGAGATGAAACTGTAGACCTACTGGGGAAATCAGAAACCAATAAGTCTCCAGGTCCTGATGGCATACACCCAACAGTTCTTAAGGAATTCACTCCAATGTGAGATAGTTGACCTACTAACCCGTATATGTAACTTATCGCTAAATTCAGCCGCTGTACCAGAAGACTGGAGAACAGCAAATGTTAGACGAATTATTAAAAAGGGAACCAGAGGGGAACCAGAAAATTACAGGCCAGTCAGCCTAACATCTGTTATGTTCTCTCCCGTTCTTATAACACATGGAATTCACTGCCACAGGAGGTGGTGGCAGCTACAAGCATGGACAGCTTCAAGAGGGAATTAGATAAGCATATGGAGCAGAAGTTCATCAGTGGCTATTAGCTGCAAGGTATAGATAGGAACTCTCAGTCTGGCGCAAGGGATGCTCTGTATTCTTAGTGCTTGAGGGGGGGCAACAGTGGGAGGGCTTCTAGTGTCCTGGCCCCACTGCTGGACCTCCTGATGGCACCTGGTCTTTTTGGCCACTGTGTGACCCAGAGTGTTGGACTACATGGGCCATTGACTTGATCCAACACTGGCTACTCTTATGTTCTTATGTTCTTATGTCAAGTCTCAGGGGGCCCCCCCACCCTTCTTCTTGTGGAAAAGCACTGGAGCAGCAAAAGGGGAAGAAGAAGAAGAGACTCCCCAAGGGAGTCAGCTGTGCCAGAACTATAGCTTGCCCAAGGTCATCCAGCAGGTGCAAGTGGAGGAGCCGGGAATCAAACCCAGTTCTCCCAGGTTAGAGACCACGCACTTAACCATGACACCAAACTGGAAGTGGCTGGCTGGATGAATCCCCTATAAACTTTCTCAGTTCTTCCTTCTCTGCCTATAAACTTTCTCAGTTCTTCCTTCTCTGCTGGGCTTGTTGAATACAATTTCCCCTTGGGGAATTTATGGCCCAGAAGAATTTCAACAGCACAGTCAATGCTCCTATGGGGAGGGGGAGTTCATCAGCCTCCTTCTCTTCAAGCACCTTTGACAAGTCTCTGTACTCGGGAGGAATCTGGTTTAACTCTTCCCTGGTCAGGCACACCTGGTCAGGCTCCACGGAATGTAGGGATTGTGGGCTCTGAGCCAGGGCCCTCCCAACCAGCTGCGTGAGTGTGAGCTAGCTCACAGTTTTTTAGCCTCCGGCTCGCACATTCTTGCCTTAGCTCAGAGAGGACGACTCCAGAGCAAACTGATTCCTGCAGCAGACAAATCGCTGGCTCACAACGTCAATGCCAGCAGCTCACAGAGTAGAATTTTTGCTCACAAGTCTCCACAGCTTAGCGGGAGCATTGCTCCCAACACCACGGGGAACTCGGGACCATCGTATCTGTGGGACCACCTCTCCCTATAGACCCCTCAGAGAGGGTTACGCTCAACCGGTTCCAACTTGCTAGTTCTAATTTGATTGGATTTGATTTAATTAACATCCCTGGGGAGGGAGAGGCACAGTGGGTAAGTAGCTTAATTATTCTCCCTCCCCTCCCCACTTCCCTGCTAGCAAGGGAGGAGAGGGGAGGGAACCAGGAGAGCTTGTGCCGCGGTGCACCTGCCCAAAGGCCAGGTACTTCCCCAGGGAGAGAATCAAAGAATCATAGATTCATCGAATTGGAAGGGACCTCCGGGGTCATCTAGTCCAACTCCCTGCACAATGCAGGAAATTCACAAATGCCACCGCCTACCCCTCCAGAAACCCTGTCCCATGCCCAGAAACTATGCTTTTCAAACAATGAGACATCAACAAAATGTTTCCCCAGTGCAAGGTTACCCAAAAGGTAATTATAGGCTCCGATTACACGCAGAATTAGCTGCGCAAGAGGCACAAATGCCGGGCGGATTTTATGGGCGCGATCACACAGGAACATCTGGCAAGCGTCTCGCCCCTCCGAAGAAGCGGGGTTCAAAAAATACCTGGGGAAGTGCAGTAGCAAACAGGTTTGTGATGGGCCGCAGTCGAAAGTCCCCGTGGGATCGCACCGGCTCGCTCTCATTGCGTCAGTGATCCCTCGTTGAAGCGCACCGGAAACATGCGGCAAAGAAGTGCATCTTAAAGAACTTAAAGAACTTAAAGAGACGCCAATGTTGGATCAGGCCAAAGGCCCATCCAGTCCAACACTCTGTGTCACACAGTGGCCAGAAATACCAGGTGCCATCAGGAGGTCCACCAGTGGGGCCAGGACATTAGAAGCCCTCCCACTGTTGACCCCCCCCCAAGCACCAAGAAGACAGAGCATCACTTGCCCCAGAGCCCCTATCTATACCTTGTGGCTAATAGCCACTGATGGACCTCTGCTCCATATGCTTATCTAATTCCCTTTTGAAGCCGTCCATGCTTGTAGCATGGACGGCTTCAAAAGGAAATTAGATAAGCATCTGACCACACAGTGGCGCGCCAAAGTACTATGGGGCAAGTAGCCTCGCTTCCCCCCCGCCCCCGTGTTATTTGGCATGTGTGACTGCAGCCATGGATGATCAAACTCTTACATTCTTACGTAGGATACTCCTCTTAACTACACCCACTTGGTATGTTTCTGTACCCGGTTATTTAGCCAGTTGCAGAATTCGATTTGGAGTTGGTCCTATGTAGGCTTCACCAACGTCTGCGTAGCTCACTAGAGCATGGAGAAGATAGGTGACCTCTCCCCACCAATGGAGGGAGGGAAGGAGGGAGGGAGGAAAGGGCTAGCGCCACGGCATGCTAGTCTAATGGCCAGGTATTTCTCTGGCAGCATGGAGGAGTAGCGCCCTGTGCCCCAGGCTCCCCCCTGAAAAGTACTGGGTTTGCCACATGGAGGACTCGGACGACGACATGCGTTTGCACACGTTTATTGTACTTAACATCAGACTACCCAAACGGCCCTGCAAGGCCAACTATAGACACACCCACCCAGCACAGCCCTAGTCCCATTGGAGGGTTTGAATTTCCCGCCAACGTGGCTATTGGTTGGGGCTGGGGGGAACTAGGATCCAATGTTCCTATCGTTCAGGGGAGCCAAGCTCCTGTCTTTGCCGCAGACCCCTAGTGGCGGTCCACATACATAACACCCCACACACACACCATGGGGGGGAAAGGAAGAAAGGAAAGGTAAAGTGCTTTTTGGAGGGACGAAGGCAGCTGTGGATTGGCTATGACCCTGTGGTAAATAAAAGTGGCTTATAAAACCAGCTCTTTTCTACTGCTGGCTATGGCCATGCAGTAGAGAAAAGCGGGGTATAAAAACCAACTCTTCTTCCTCCTCCTCCTTCTCCTCCTCCTCTTCTTCTTCTTTCCCAATCCTCCACTTGCACCTGCTGGATGACCATGGGCAAGCTATAGTTCTGGCACAGCTGTTCTTGAAACAGAGCAGTTTCTGTCAGAGCTCTCTCAGCCCCACCTGCCTCACAGCGTGTCTGTTGTGGGGAGGGGAAAGGAAGGAAAAGGCGTTTGTAAGCTGCTCTGAGTCTCCCTTGGGGAGACTCTCCTTCTTCTTCTTCTTCTTCTTCTTCCCCACTCCTCCACTTGCACCTGCTGGATGACCATGGGCAAGCTATAGTTCTGGCACAGCTGTTCTTGAAACAGAGCAGTTTCTGTCAGAGCTCTCTCAGCCCCACCTGCCTCACAGCGTGTCTGTTGTGGGGAGGGGAAAGGAAGGAAAAGGCGTTTGTAAGCTGCTCTGAGACTCCCTTGGGGAGTCTCTTCTTCTTCTTCTTCTTCTTCTTCTTCTTCTTCTTCTTCTTCTTCTTCTTCTTCTTCTCCTTCTCCTTCTCCTTCTCCTTCTCCTTCTCCTTCTCCTTCTCCTTCCCCTTCTCTTTCTACTCCTTCTCCTTCTTCTTCTCCTCTTCCCAAAATACTAGAACTTGAGGGCATCCAGTGAAGCCGATGGGCAGAAAGGTCAGGATGGACAAAAGGCAATACTACTTTCCTCAGAGAGTGGTTAAAATGTGGAGTTTGCTGCCAGAGGATGTCGTGATGGCCACAGGAATAAACAGCTTTAAAAAGGGATTAGACAGATTCATGGAGGATAAGTCTATCAATAGCTACTAGCCATGTTGACTGAGGGGAACCTCCACATTCAGAGGCACTAATCCTCTGAATCCCAGGGCCAGGAAGAAGCAACAACAGGGGACGGCCTCAGCCTCTATGCCCTGTTGCTGGCTGTCCAGAGGAACTGGTTGGCCACTGTGTGAGACAGGAGGATGCTGGACTAGATGGACTATTGATCCAGCAGGGCTCTTCTGATGTTCTTATGAAGGCCTTGGCCTCTCTGACCTGTTGTTGGCTGTCCAGAGAAACTGGTTGGCCACTGTGTGAAATCATAGAATCATAGAGTTGGAAGGGACCTCCAGGGTCATCTAGTCCAACCCCCTGCACAATGCAGGGAATTCACAAATACCTCCCCCTCCACACCTGCAGTCACTGCTGTTCCATGCCCAGAAGATAACAAAAAACCTCCAGGATTGCTTCCTGACCCCAAAGAGGCAATCAGCATTTCTCCAGGCATGTAAGAAAGGGACACAAGAACTAAACACTGAGACGACCCCCCCTGCCCTCCCTCTCATGATCAGCCTACGTTCACAGAATCCGCATTGCTGTCGGATGGCCATCTAGCCTCTGCTTAAAAACCTCCAAAGGAGAGCCCACCACCTCCTGAGGAAGCCTGTTCCACTGAGGAACTGCTCTGTCAGGAAGTTCTTCCTCATGTTTAGCTGAAAATTCTTCTGATTTAATTTCAGCCCATTGGTTCTGGTCCACCCTTCTGGGTGCTGGACTAGATGGACCACTGCTCTGATCCAGGAGGGCTTTTCTTGTCTTTTTTTGGGGTAGTGGTTAAGTCCATGGACTCTAATCTGGGAGAACTGGGTTTGATTACCCGTTCCTTCACATGCAGCTGCTGGATGACCTTGGGCAAGCCATAGTTCTCTCAGAGCTGTTCTCTCAAGAGCAGTTCTCTGAGAGCTCTCTCAGCCACACCTACCTCATAGGGTGTATATTGCGGGGAGAGGAAGGGAAGGAGATTGTAAGCTGCTCTGAGACTCTGAGTGAAGGCAGGGTATAAATCCAATCTCTTCTTCTCTCTCTTCTTTCTTCTTTTTATGAAGGCCTCGGACTATCTGCCCTGTTGTTGGCCCTTCAGAGGAACTGGTTGGCCACTGTGTGAGACAGGAGGCTGGACTAGACAGACCACTAGTCTGATCCAGCAGTGCTCTTCTGATGTTCTTATGAAGGCCTCGGCCTCTCTGCCCTGTTGTTGGCCCTCCAGAGGAACTGGTTGGCCACTGTGTGAGACAGGATGCTGGACTAGATGGACCCTCACTGGTCTGATCCAGCAGGGCTCTTCTGATGTTCTTCCCAAGGGAATGCCGTGGCCTCTCTGCCCTGTTCTTGGCCCTGCAGAGGAACTGGTTGGCCCCTGTGTGAGATGGGAGGCTGGACTAGATGGACCTTCACTGGTCTGATCCAGCAGGGCTCTTCTGATGTCCTTATGAAGGCCTCAGCCTCTATGCCCTGTGGTTGGCCCTCCAGAGGAACTGGTTGGCCACTGTGCAAGACAGGAGGCTGGACTAGGAGGACCACTGGTCCAATCCAGCAGGGATTGTCTTATGTTCTTAAGTTACCAAAGCCAGAGCTTCAATTGGGGGGGGGGGCTCCTTAGCCTAAAAATGGTTGTATAACTTTTGGGAGGTTCTCTCATCTAACACCCCCCCCCCATGAAATGCACCCTAAGACTCCTTGTGACCAAAGTCCACCAGCACGTTGGACAAAGTCTTTGGCATCTCCGCAATAACAAGCATTTTGTTCCACAGATCTTTGCTACCTCCCCCAGAAAGTGGGACCCTGCAAAGCACACAGACCCCGTTTCTTTTACAATTCAATGACCCAGAAATGTGAGGGCTTCGTTTATGGTGGCTGCCATGGGAATGCAAACAACTTTGAAACCCTTGAAGGATGTCAGCAGACCTGTGAACGCAGGTAGAGGTGAGTGTGAGACGGGGGCCCAGGGCTTGCTTCCGCCTGAACCCTGTTTCCCAAAGTGCTGGAGAAAGACTTGAGTCTGGAAATGGAGTCCAAGCCTGAAACCAAACAAGAACATTTTAATCTTCCAGGTCACTCCATTGCTGACCTGAGAGTGGCAGTCCTCAAACAAAGAAGTTTCAAAGGGAAATTTATTTATTTATTCACTCCATATGTATCCTGCCCTCCCCGCAAACAGGCTCAGGGCAGCTTTCATAGTCGGTACCCAGTACCATAAAACCATATACAAAAGTTAAAACATGTTAAGCATTTATAACAAGCAGATAATCAATGTGCTAGTGATAGTGATCGACTTTCAGTAATTCAGATGGCATACTGTATAATATACAAGCAATTCAGTGGTATTTCGGTCTCACACGATGGTATGGCTCAATCTCCAGGCGAGGGCCAACCCATAACCATATATGTTGGTGGTAGTGGTGTGGTGGCTCCTAATTGAAGGCCTGGTGGAAGAGCTCCGTCTTGCAGGGCCTGCAGAACCTTACAATGTGAAATTGCTGAACTCCCGTTAATTCACAAGTTCAGAACAATGGATTCCCCCCCCCCCCCGGGGCTGAATGGGACTGTTATGTCTGGACAGGAGCAATCTTCCACTATGGCTTAACTACTGCTGGAGGAATGCCTGGGCTTGTCTGGCAGGCCACCTAGAGGGAGCATGGAGAGAGAGACGTGTCTGGGCTTGTCTGGGCAGGCCACCTAGTTGTAGCTTGAAGCCCCAGAACAAAGGCAGGAAGGATCCTGGAACCTGCCTGCAGATTGGCCCCTGAGGGCAGCCAGCCAATCTGGAGACTGGAGGCCATTTGAACTCACCAATTGCATGGGGGCTGGGAGTGGCGTAGGTGTATATCATTAGGGCAATTGCCCCATGTAAAGCATTCCTGTCAAGATGCAATAAACTGCTGCTTGTTGAAATCACTCTGCCTTCACCTCTGCCGTGTTAAACCCACTATTTAACAGGGACTTCAGATTCTTAGCTCACGACAGATGCTAATTTCTGGCCCCTCTGCTGTAATCAAGCTGATTATTGCAATATGCACGTGTCATGACCCCAGAGGGTTGCCACCTTCAGCTGCCACCACTCTGGACTTAGGGTCCCTTTGGGAAGGCCCAGAGTACCCTCCCAAGCCCAACCAAAATGCCCCTTTTAAGCTGAGAAACATAGGCACGATGACCAGGCAGAGAACATTAAACAAATGGTTTATTAATGGGGCAAGGAAAACCAGACAAGGTGCTTCAAAATATATGACAGTGTTTAAAGGCAAAAATAAACAAATCTAATGCGGCTACCTATTTCACTTAACTGGTTACTATTTCAAGGCCCACAGCCCTCTTATACCAGGCCTCCTGCCTGTACTCACTCTGTCCCAAGTGAGGGATCTTTCTCTCAGACCAGAATTTCCCCTCAGCTTTTCTCTGTGAGAGGGAAGACCGCAGAAGACAAAAGAACACAGTTTCATGGCCCACAAAGCTTATGTCCCAATCACCTCACATGGTCCCTGTACCCCGATTGGTTACAACCGTTGCTAAGCATCGTGGGGATTGTAGGCTGGCTGCTTTCCACTCCCACACAGGTCTCCTAGGGGCCTAGGCCTCTAGGCCTTGTGGCACAGTCCTGCAAAGATCATGACAATCCCTCAGATCTCCATTTCTGCTCTACTGTGTCTGATCTAGGGAGCTTTGCCTCTCGAAAGCTTCTACCCTGAAACTCTTGTTGATCTCTTAGTTGCTCTGATCTGGACTCAAACCTAACCAGGGGTCTTGTTGTAGAAAAAGAGCTGCCGGAGCTCATTAGCATAACTCATTAGCATAACTTATTTGCATATGCCACGCCCCCTGACATCACCGGAAGTGACAGAAGGCCACACCCCCTGACATCACCGGAAGTGTGTCAGAAGGCCCGGCTACTTACCCTCCTGCTTCATCCTCATTCCCAAACGGAATGAGGATCGAAGCAGAGGGCGGGGTAAAGAAGGGGGCGGGGCTTCACCACGTGACCGCCCCGCCCCCTAGAGGTTCTCTTCCGGAGCTCCGTACCTGAGAGCTCCCCCCCGACTAGAGCCCTGAACCTAACTATAAAAATGATGGACACTCTTGCCTGGCACCAAATGTGCTTCTGATCAAACGGTCTGTGCATTA
Source organism: Gekko japonicus (assembly GCF_001447785.1). Lineage (NCBI taxonomy): Eukaryota > Metazoa > Chordata > Lepidosauria > Squamata > Gekkonidae > Gekko > Gekko japonicus. The sequence continues at coordinate 42,082 of NW_015176555.1, read as the reverse complement.
GACTGACCCCTCCCCAAATGAGGCACAAAGGTTGCGTTTTGTTCAGAATGCCCCTTGCCATTCATAATAAGGGCTTACGCCTAAGGTAATTGCAAACAATAAACGTAGTTATTCTCGGGGAACTTGCCCGAGGCAGCTTACAAAATAAGTTTCGGATGAGAGTGAACAAGCTGGCCTTTCATCCCAACACGATGAGAGTGCCAACATCAATGTTTACTTTCCCCTTCTTCCCAGGTGCAAAAACTAAAGACGTGTGCTAAAGGAGAGTGCAGGGGAGCCTGCCCCAAGTTGGGGAAATTCCTAGAGATTTGCGGGTGGAGCGTGAGGAGGGCAGGGTCCTCAGCAGAATATAATGCTACCGAGTCCACCCTCCAAAGTAGCATCTTGCTGCAGAGGAACTGATGTGTCGCGTACCCTGCCCCAACACTGCCCCAACTCCTGATGGCACTGGTATTTCTGGCCACTGTGTGACACAGAGTGTTGGACTGGATGGGCCTTTGGCCTGATCCAACACTGGCGTCTCTTATGTTCTTATGTTCTTACCCCACATCCTAAAGTAATATACATAAATAATAATTTTAAAAGAAGCAGCAACTGAAACAAAATGCAGGAAGGATCACTTTGGTGTGGTTAAGCGTGCGGACTCTAATCTGATAAGAGCTGTCCTTGAAAAAGAGCAGTTTCTGTCAGAGCTCTCTCAGCCCCACCTACCTCACAGGGTGTCTGTTGTGGGGAGGGGAAAGGAAGGGAAAGGCTTTTGTAAGCCGCTCTGAGACTCCTTCGGGTAGTGAAGGACGGGGTATAAATCCAATCTCCTCTTTTCAGTTCGGAGTACTGGTTAAGTGCACGGACTCTAATCTGGGAGAACCGGGTTTGATTCCCCACTCCTCCACTTGCACCTGCTGGATGACCTTGGGCAAGCCATAGCTCTGATAAGAGCTGTTCTTGAAAAAGGGCAGTTTCTGTCAGAGCTCTCTCGGCCCCACCCGCCTCACAGGGTGTCTGTTGTGGGGAGGGGAAGGGAAAGGAGTTTGTAAGCCACTCTGAGACTCCTCTGGGTAGTGAAGGGGTGGGGTAAAAAATCCAATCTCTTCTCTTCTTCTTCACTGAGGGAAGACCAGTCAAAACGGATGGTGCCACTACTGAGAAGGCTCTCTTCTGGGTGGCCACCCATCTAACCTCAGAAATCGGGGCCACCTGAAACAGGGCAAGATCGTTCCAGTGTCGTAATAGCATTTGAAGAAGAATGGAATGAAATGGAAGACATTTCTCTCTCTCTCTCTCTCATCCTGAGCTGGCAAGGCGGTCAGTCAGATGTGCCCACCCTGAGGACAGCTAACTTTCTTATAACATTCTACCCGCCTTGGTAAGGGGCACTCACCAGACCATTACGAACCTAAAGGGGGTGGGAACAGGTGCAGGTAACACTTTATACAGGGTTAGTTTAGACTGACAAGTGCTACAGTTGCATTTTTCCAACACCCCCTAACCCAGCCTGTGTTGCAGAGCAGTCTGGACCTTGCCCTGTGTCTCCTGTGGTGGTGGAAAAGCCCTCCGTTAGGCAGTGTTTGCCTGACTGGGAGTGTTCTTTCTGGAGAGGACAAGGGCTGCCCCAGCTGCAAAGTTGCTCAAAGCCTGGCTGAAAGTCTTCAGCACTGCAGGCTACAACTTCTTCCAGGCTCTTCGGAGATCCACAAGAGTTGGGGCGGGGGCGGGGCCATGCCCCCCCAGATGTTGATGGTCTGACTCTAAGGGACTAAAGATAAAGGTTTCCCTTGCTCGAAAGCTAGTCGAATCCAACTCTAGGGGGTGGTGCTCGTCTACATTTCCAAGCCGAAGACTTCTCCGTGGTCATGTGGCCAGCATGACTAGACGCCGAGGCGCACGGAACGCTGTTTCCTTCCCACTGAAGCGGGACCTCTTTTTATCTTCTTGCAATTTCTTGCTTTCTAACTTGCTTAACCTACGGAGAAGCCCACCTTGTGGAAGCCCCACTGCCACTGTGCATGTAGAAAAAAGCCCTGCAGGAATGAAAATGTAGGAAACCACCTCTGTGGATACAGGTAATCTATTGTCTCCCATGAAATGGTAAGGTAAACGTTTCCCTTGCTCAAAAGCCAGTCGAATCCGACTCTAGAGGTGTGGTGCTAATCTCCGTTTCCAAGCTGAAGAGCCGGTGCTGTCTGAAGATGTTTCTGTGATCATGTGACTGGCATGACTAGATGCCAATGTGCACGGAACGTTGTTCTCTTCCCACCAGAGCTGCACCTATTTATCTACTTGCAACTTTTTGCTTTCGAACTGCTAGGCTGGCAGGAGCTGGGGCCAGAGACGGGACTCCATCATGTGGCACTCGGGTCTCGAACTGCCGAACTATCAGGCCTTCCGGTCTGCCCTTCAGCATCTTAACCACTGAGCCACCACAGCCCCACCTCTAAAGGACTACTACATTCAAATCTAGCTGTTCCACTGCAGACCAACACAGCTGCCCTCTGAAGCCATCTCTAGATTCTTGCTTCTGTTTTGTGTTTTTGTTTTGTAGCTAACATTCTTGCCTTTCTATAGGGTTTCTAGGACAGCAATGCAGAATCGGACCCCTCTCAACCGGCACGAACACGTTCCTGTGATCTGGACCAGTGCTGTGGGCTCAGAGGCGGCACTCCAGCCCAGACTCCCTCCTACTGCTTATGGGCCTGACCTGGCATTGCTCAATCGAGAGGCATCGGTGCATTGTATTCTCTGTTTGCAGTTATGTTTCTGGCCAAGGCAGGCTGGCAACTCCCCAAAGAAACTGATAAAAACCCCATACAACCAGACAAGATGCTCAGCCTTATGCAGCTGGGACACTCCCCGTTGCGAACTAAAAGAGCAGGTGACTTGAGCTATCTGCTTCCATTGGAAGGACTTTTTTCCAACAATTAAAAATACGACAATGTGTTTTCCCCAAAACATGTAAAACACATCAGCTTCTGAACAAAAGAAACATGCATGAGTGTTTTTAGGGAAACTGAAAATTATTTTCTGGTGAATCACAAAGTAAAAAACGGGGGGGGGGAACTGAAATTGTAGAATGTGAGATATCCATTGAATTAGCTGTTGTAGAATTTCTGGGCTGTATGTCCGTGGTCTTGGCATTGTGGGACCTGACGTTTTGCCAGCAGCTGTGACTGGCATCCTACTGGCGAAATGTCAGGTCCTACTGGCAAAACGTCAGGTCCCACAATGCCAAGACCACGGCCAGACAACCCGGAAAATCTGCAACCGCTAATGAACTCCGGCCATGAAAGCCTTTGACAACATATCCACTGAACATTCCCTAAAATGAACTTCTTTTTTCAAATGGTGGAGGAAGCTATGAGGGGCTTGGCCATACTTGATTTAGTATGAGTTGGTAGTCGGGTTTACGGTGGTGGGGACCCTAGGGGGAAGTGACCATGTTGTGGCAGAATTCTAAGCGAGCCTGGGCCGTTTCTGCATAGCAGCGTGAATTAGCTTATGCCTCCCTGCTTGGTTTTCAATCCCATAAGGCTTTGCATGATGAGCTTTCGCCATATGCCTCTCACCAAGCATATATTCCTTCCAAAAGTGTTGCTTTGCTTATGCCCTTCCACCTACAAGCATTGCTTACATCCCACAAGGCATGGAGCCAACCTCGAAGTCTAAACATTGGGATATCCGGGTATAGGGCACAGCCTTGACCACAGGAGTTTCCTGACCTCTGTAGTTCCTTGACCTCACGGATTATGAGCTGACTCCAAGCAGAGTTCAGTAGGTCCTCTGGGGGCAGGGTCATGTTTTGGTCACTATGCGTGGCCAGCAAGGTATATGTATGGCTTGTTTTCTCGTTATTAGTTGCTACACACCAACCACCCCACGGATATGTTGGGTTCTTGGTGGGTGGCCCGAATGAATTCCTTTACTTATTATTACGGTGCACAGATTTTACATATTGGGGGATGATGGTTCGCTATGCTTTGCTTTGAGATTTATGTATGATTTTGAGGCTCAATAAATAGATCGAGTTTGCAGCATGTGTTCTCTCTCTCCGTCTCTCTTTAATGAAGTCTGGTGGTCTCTGGCCAGTCCCATCCATCCCCAGAGGGAACCCTCGGTGGGTTCTGGGGTTCCAGGCAGGGCCCTGGTCAGTAGAATTCCACAACGCACGTCCTCCCAGAATTCCTTTTGCTGTGGGGAAGGAGGGCAAGGAAATTTGTAGCCGGAGATTTTTGGAGGGCAGACTTTGGAGGGAGCGGACTTTGGAGGGAGCGGTGGCGCACGCAGTTAAACACCTGCTACTAATAACATCTACGAACAGCTGTACAGCTGTTCGATACCCGCCGCGGTCAGATTGAGCACCTGGCCCTTGTCCCAGCTCCCGCTAATCCAGCGGTTCGAAAGCGCCATTAATATCAAATAAGCGCAAGTAGATAAATGGGAACCTACCTTAGATGGTAGTGGGCACCCTCCCCCACTGTGGGGGTCGTTGGAGGGTCAGAGCTTGCCGGACGGCGAAAGCAGTGAGCGGCGAAAATGGCGTCCAGGTACATCGGTGGCGAAACCAGACGGCAGTGGAGAAGGCAGAGCCAGGACGACGCATGAGCGTGGCGGCGCAGGCGGGGCGGAGCCGCGAGGACAGAGCCAAGGCCGTGCCAAGCATGCCGCGCGGCAGAAGGGCCAACCAATCCACCACTGAAAGATTGCCAGGAAGGAGCCAGAAGCCGAAGCTGAAGACGACGGAGCCGACCCGAGAAAGAAACCCCTCCACTGGGTGCCGGTAGGGATGTCCCCACCCCTAAAAAGAATTGTGACCATAGGTTAGGGATAATGAGTAACTGTAGCCGCTCAGAGACCCCTTCGGGGGTTAGAGCGGGGTAGCAAGTCGAAGAAATAAATAAATAAATAAAATTAGGGAACTTGGAGGCATGATGAGAGTCACCAGGGGTCATTTCCTGCAGGAGCGCACAGGAGCGGAGCTCCGGCAGTCAAGAGCCCGGGGGGGCACATGCAACAAGCCCCATCCCCTGGTCCCAGCAGCCCTCAGTCAGAGCAAGAAGCAGCCAGGTAAGTTGCAGTGCCCACCAGCCCCAAACAGTCCAGTGGCACCTTTCTTTAAGACCAAGTTTTATTCAGGTACAAGCTCTCTCTCCTCTGTGAGGACAGATCTGCACGTTCCCAGCCCCCCAATAGCTAGCAATCCAAAGCAGTCCAGTGGCACCTTTAAGACCAAGTTTTATTCAGATACAAGCTCTCCCTCCTCTGCGAGGACAGATCTGCACGTTCCCACCCCCCCCAATAGCTAGCAATCCAAAACAGTCCATTGGCGCCTTTAAGACCAAGTTTTATTCAGGTACAAGCTCTCCCTCCTCTGCAAGGACAGATCTGCACGTCCCCCCCTCCCCCAATAGTTAGCAATCCAAAACAGTCCAGTGGAGCCTGAGAGGTGGGTGTTGCCTTCTGACACACGTCCGGTGATGTCAGGGGGTGTGGCATATGCAAATGAGTTATGCAAACAAGGTATGCTAATGAGCTCCTGCACCTCTTTTTCTACAAAATGATGCCTGGTCATTCCATGGGCAAGACTGCTGGGAGGGAAAGGAGGGAGTGAAGGGGGGGGCCCTCCTGAAACAAGAGCTCTTGCAAGCTCCAGCTGTCACCAAGATGGAAGCATGGCAGGGGATCCAGGAAGTGCATGTGGATGAACAGGACGGGATAGGAGAAGTGCCACAAGACTGGAGGAGGCAGATGTTGTCCCGATTTTTCAAAGAAGGGAGGAGGCCAGCAATGCTCCCTCTACGCTGTGGAGTCCTGTGAGCAAAAATTCTACTTTGCGAGCTCATGGCATTAAAGTTTTGAGCGAGTGATTGGGCTGCTGCATCAGTGAGTTTGCTCTGGAGCCCCATCCTTCCTGAGCTGAGACAAAAGTGTGTGAGCCAGAGACTAATAAACCGTGAGCTGGCTCACACTAACTCAGCTTAGACTAGGGAACACTGGAGGCCAGTCAGCCTGACCTCTGTCCCAGGGAAGATACTGGAGCAGATTTTAAAGGCATCTAAAGAACAATTTGGTGATCCGGGGAAATCAGCCACAGATCTGCCCCAAACCAGTCCTACCAGACCAACCTGGTTTCCTTCTTTGATCAAGTGACGAGTCGTGGGGACGCCATCAACACTGTTTATCTGGATTTCAGTCAAAGACAGGGTTCCCCGTGATGTTCTGATGGGTAAACTGGAGGGCTAAGGACTGGGCTCTAGGATAGTGAGGTGCAGTGTTCCCTCTAAGCTGAGTTAGACCGATTTCATACAAGAGCTGTGCCGCGATCATGCCTCCCTTTGCCCCGCTTCTATTGGTCAATTTCCCACTCGAAGCCGCATGACCGCATTTTGACCTGCGGCTTCGCCCAATTTTCCCCATGGTTTCGTGATCCTCATAAAACAGGTAGTAAAAACCAACTTAATTTTATGGACAAATGGTTTACCTTTTTTCAATATATAGAAACTGAAAAGAAAGCATTTAATGTTCTTCCTGCTAAATGTAAGGATTTTGGTTTTTATTAACCCTTGATACTATACACATACTGTGACGTCCTCCTTATTGGGGAGGACTATTTTCACTTTAAAAGTTCTCTTTATTATGTTTAACTGGGTAGATTCTGCTGCCACCAGGAAATTTTAAGGATTTCCAAACTTTTATGCTTCTACTGTTGCTCTTTTTAGTTTGGTAGACTGAGTTCAAGGCTTACGAGGAACTATGTAGTCCTGAGAAGTATTTCATTTAGAGCTGGTATAAACTTAAAAGAGGATTTATTGAAATAAATATTAAATAAGAGGGTGATACAAGGTAACTAGTAATGTGTAAATGATGTACAATTTCTTTAGTATCACACTCAATCTTTTCCCTCACTGAGAGGGATATTTTCATGTAACTTTGTAACACTTGTTTATCTCAATGCCATATATATTCACTGTTTCTCTCCAAGCTGTTATGACACTCAGACTTTCCTTTAACTTTACTTCACTCAAACTTTACTTTACTTTTCCTATACATTCAGCTTTCTCACTGAACAACCACTTCTAACTGCTTCAACACAGAACTCACTAACTGTCTAACTGAACATCAACTGTCAACATCTAACTGAAACTCCTGACTGACTCACATACTCATCCAGCCAGATTCACTTCCAAAGCCCCTCCCCCTCTTTGTCAACCACCAATCATACCACACTTGCCTCTCTCAACCACTCTAGTCTATCTACCACAGCCATGCAACCAAACTTTTAAAGAGACACACAGAGAGAAACAAGGAACCGTTACACATACTTGTAAAGAGTTTATGCAGTTCCACAGGGCCTGCAAGATGGAGCTCTTCCGCCAGGCTTTCACATAGGGGCCACTGCCGCCACCACCACCAATGGTGGCGATAACATCGGGATTAGGAACCGCCCTTGGAAGTTCCGCCATGAATTGCACGGCACTGACATTGTGGGATTGGCTTGAACTATCTACTGGACAGTATCACCCCAAGGGAAGGATCTAAGGAAATTACTGATGCCATCAAACCCACTCATCTTGTTTACAGAAAGCACTTTAGAGTCTTGTTGGATCAGTCCAGTAGTCCATCTAGTCCTGCATCCTGTCCACTATGACCACAAGGTCTCTTTCACTCTCAGCAACTGCAGACTCCACCAGCATATGGTTACAGTTGTGATTTTCTTTTCTAATGTGCATCACCTTCTACTCACCTACACCAAACCTCATTTCCGCATTGTTGCCCGCTCACCCAATTTTGATAGGTCCTCCTGTAGCTCTTCATAATCCACCTTGGTTTTTTCCATTCTGAATAATTTTGTGTCACCAGCAAACTGGGCCACTGAACTTTTTATCCCAAGTTCCAGATCATTTATGAACAGATTAGATAGCACAGGCCCCAATACAGATCCTTATGGGACCCCACTGCTGGCTCCCCCCCATTAAGAGACGTGTCTATTTATACTTACTCTTTGCCCTCTGTAATTTAACCATTTTTAAAAAATATGGTGACTGGGACTGCACAGAGTTCACTGCCACAGGAGGTGGTAGCGGCTACAAGCATGGACAGCTTCAAGAGGGAATTAGATAAGTATATGGAGCAGAGGTCCATTGGTGGCTTTTAGCCACAAGGTATAGATAGGGACTCCAGGGCAAGTGATGCTCTGTATTCTTGGTGCTTGGGGGGTGGGGGCAACAGTGGGAGGGCTCCTAGTGTCCTGGCCCCACTGCTGGACCTCCTGATGGCACCTGGTACTTTTGCCCACTGTGTGACAGAGTGTTGGACTGGATGGGTCATTGGCCTGATCCAACATTGGCTTCTCTTATGTTCTTATGAGTTCCAAATGAGGCCTACCTTAGATCTATACAAGGGCACTACAATGTTATTTTCGGTTCCCTTCCAGATAATCCTCAGCACGAACTTTGCTTTTCCATTTCACTGTAGCTTCATACTAAATCAAGATTTTAATTGAGATATCTAGTACAGTCCCATGATCTCTTTCTTTCTCTGTCATGGCCAGTTCAGGCCCCGTCAGCATACATTTAAAGTTAGGAATTTTCTTACACTATGTGCCAACTTACACCTACTAGTACTGAACTTCGTTTGCAGCGTTCTTGCCCACTCACTCAGTTTGGAGAGTTTCTCCAGGAGCTCTTCAAACTCCACCTTGGCTTTCACCAAACTTGGCCACTACACTGCTCACCCCCAGATTGTCTGTCTTTTCTTTCTTTCCACCTTCTGTTAAAAAGCCACACAGGAGGCTGTAACAGAGCATCAGATCATTCGTGATTGGCCACAGTGTGACAGAGTGTTGGACTGGATGGGCCATTGGCCTGATCCAACGTTGGCTTCTCTCATGTTCTTATGTGAGCAAACAGAAGAGCACCAGCCCCAACGCCAATCCTTGCAGGGCCTCACTGCTTGCTTCCCTCCATTGAGACAACTGCTCATTTATTCCTACTCTCTTTAAAACCACTCATATATGTGACTGTTGATGCAAAACACACAGGATCCAGGACTCCAGCCAAACACGAGCACCTTTGCATTGTCACAGTTAATGATCAACCATTCTTCCTCCCAACAGCTTTCCTAGAACAGCAGGAGAAGTTGCATGTTTTGTGCGTAAAGCAGAACTGACGCTTTGGTCATGCCAACTGACATTGGGAAGTGCTTTCCTCCTGAAAGTTCTGCGGTTATGTTATTGATGGAGAAATTGACCCAAGAGAGCTGAGACGCACCCTCGCACAAATTCCTCCCTCACGCCTTCGATGTTCTTAGTCAGGTGGAGAGAAAGGAGTTTTGTCCACTCTCTGGACAAAAGAGCAGGCTACCATCAGGGTTTGGTCAAGAAAGTGCTCTCCTTATTGTTACCCAGGGGCCAAAGGGAAGTCCTCGTGTGTGGCTATTCAGACACACACACACACCCCAAGCTCTGGGCCTCTTGGGACCTGAGTCTTTGCATACAGAGTTTCAGGAGAGCAGCCGTGTTGGTCTGCAATAGAAGAGCAAGCTTCAAGTCTTGTAGGACCTCAAAGACCAACAAGAGTTTCAGCATATTTCTCAGACTGGGGCAAGTGATGCTCTGTCTTCTTGGTGCTTGGGTGGGAGCAACAGTGGGAGGGCTTCTAGTGTCCCGGCCCCACTGGTGGACCTCCTGATGGCCCCTGGTATTTTTGGCCACTGTATGACAGAGTGTTGGACTGGAGGGTCCACTGGCCTGATCCAACACTGGCTTCTCTTCTTATAAGAGGGAATTGGATAAAGATATGGAGCAGAGGTCCATCAGTGGCTGAGCCACAAGGTATAGATAGGAACTCTTGGTCTGGGGCAAGTTAAAAAGCAGTGGACCAAGTACTGATCCCTGTGGTACCCCACTGCTTACCTCCCTCCACTGAGAAAACTGCCCATTTATACTCACTCTCTGTTTTCTATTAATTAGCCAGTTTTTGATCCATAAAAGGACTTGTCCTTTTATCCCATGATTTTTGAGCTTACTTAGGCCCGGCAGAGTGTTGGACTGGATGGGCCATTGGCCGGATCCAACGTTGGCTTCTCTTATGTTCTTATGTGAACAAACAGAAGAGCACCAGCCCCAACGCCAATCCTTGCAGGGCCTCACTGCTTGCTTCCCTCCATTGAGACAACTGCTCATTTATTCCTACTCTCTTTAAAACCACTCATATATGTGACTGTTGATGCAAAACACACAGGATCCGGGACGTCGATACCGGGTAAACTGGTGGAAACCATTATTAAGGTAAGAATTAGTAGGCACATAGATGAACAAAACCTATTGTGGCAGACTCAGCATTGGTTCTGTAAGGGAAGATCTTGTCTCATTAATGAACAAGTTAAAAAGGCAAGTGATGCTCTGTATTCTTGGTGCTTGGGGGGGGCAGTGGGGGGGGCTTCTAGTGTCCTGGTACCACTGGTGGACCTCCTGATGGCACCTGGTATTTTTGGCCACTGTGTGACAGAGTGTTGGACTGGATGGGCCATTGGCCTGATCTAACATTGGCTTCTCTTATGTTCTTATAAGAGGGAATTGGATAAGCATATGGAGCAGAGGTCCATCAGTGGCTGAGCCACAAGGTATAGATAGGAACTCTCGGTCTCGGGGCAAGTGATGCTCTGTATTCTTGGTGCTTGGGGGGGGGGCAACAGTGGGAGGGCTTCTAGTGTCCTGGTACCACTGGTGGACATCCTGATGGCACATGGTATTTTTGGCCACTGTGTGACAGAGTGTTGGACTGGATGGGCCATTGGCCGGATCCAACACTGGCTTCTCTTATGTTCTTATGTTCTCTTATGTTGCTATACGTTTTTTGAGACGCAAAGCTCTAACAACTCTCAAAAGTTTGTACCCTGAAAAACGTGTTGGTCTCTAAGGTGCTAGTGGGCTCGAATCTTTGTATATAGCTTTGCAATAAAAGTATAACCGTTCCTGAATGCGTGTACTTCGTTGTTAGCTGTGGGTTCTGACACAAGCAAGGCTCCTTTTTGTAACAGGGACTCCTTTGCATATGAGGCAACACACCCCTAATGTAGCCCAATCCTCCAAGAGCTTACAGAGCTCTTCTTACAGGGGCTACTGTAAGCTCTTGGAGGGTTGGCTACATCAGGGGTGTGTCGCCTCATATGTAAAGGAGTTCCTGCTACAAAAAGAGCCCTACAAGTGTATTTTTGCTCAGATAAAAGAGATGAGCTTTGCTTTTATCAGGGGTGGCCAAACTTGTTTCATGTTAGAGTCACGTAGAATAAGCGTCACGTGTTGGAGAGCCACAAGACATGAACACATATTACATGTTTTTACTGGGAAATATGCAGATTTGCTTTTTATTAATATTAAATGAGACTGCCAAAAATAATAGCAACAGCGGTAAAAGCAGATATTGATAATGATATTTATTTGTCCAATTATATTTGTGTGCTAATGATATTTAGTTTCCCCGGCTGCCCTGCTGAGAGCTGCAGAAAAAGAAGGAGTAGGAGGAGGAGAAGGAAAAGAAGGAAAAGAAGAAGTAGAAGAGGGAGAAGGAGAAGAAGGAGGAGGAGGAGGTGAAGGAGAAGAAGGAGGGGAAGAAGAAGGAGAAGAAGGAGGAGGAGAAGGAGAAGGAGAAGAAGAAGGAGAAGAGATTGGATTTATTCTCAGTCCCTCTCCTAATAATCCCCAACACAGAGTTTGCCTTTTTGTCACTGTTGTAGCACACTAGGTTGACACTTTCTCTGTGGTGAAGTGCTGTCACTTACAGTGGAGAACCAGGATGGTTTTAGACTTGAAATGAACACAGAGTACGTGCTGTCTGTGATGACGTCTCAATATTGCAGTAGACAGAGGTATGCTACTCTGTTGTCAGTTGAACCAATGCAGTTTTACTGCCTGGGGGCTATAGGAAGAGCACCCTGTGCATATGTACACATTTAAGTATTTTCTATACAAATAAAACCTTTGTTGGTGAAGGAGCTGTCTTCGTCGTGTACGAAAGATAGCACGGCATGGCCCAAGGAGTGAACGAAAGATGTCCTACAACTGGTGTGTGAAGAAGAAAAAATATTTGGGAGACGGAGCCATTGAAAAAACTTAGAAATATAAACAGGATTTTGAATGCTTCGAATCCATGAAAGCATTTTATGCAAGAATTTGAGATGTTTAGGCCAGGTAGACGAAATTCCAAGGAAAATTTTCAAACATATGTAAATGCCATAAAGTCTCAACTGACTTATGGCCACCACAACCAGGGGCTTTCAAGGCAAGTGAGAAGCAGAGGTGGTTTGCCATTGCCTTCCTCTGCAGAGCCTTCCTTGGTGGCCTCCCATTCAGTTGCCGACCCTGTTTAGCTTCTGAGATCAAGCTATACCACACCACCTTCCCTCTCAAACATTTAAAAGGTAACAACATATTTAGACATTGCAGGCAATGGAGCTATCACATTATATGATACTTTTAATCTGTCAGACTCTGAACAAGATGAGTAGCCTTGTTAGTCTGTCTGTAGAAGCAGAAAAGAGCCAAGAGTCCAGTAGCGCCTTAAAGACTAACAAAATTTGTGGCAGGGTGTAAGCTTTTGTGAGTCACTGCCCCCTTCTTCAGATACAGCTAGAACGTGAGTCCATCTGTCCTATGTATTGGAAAGTGGAGTGATTTAGGATGCTGAATGATATTAGCAGGCAAATGACAATAAACAGTTGAATGACAATAGTAGGCATGATTGGATTAGGTGTGATATACAGAGGAGTAGTAGGTGTGGAGAAATCAGCATTGATAATGAGACAGGAAACCTAGGTCTCAATTCAGTCCAGGTGGATGCATTGTCTTCTCAGTTGCAATTCAGCAGTCTCTCTTTCTGACCTCCCTTTGGAATTCCTTTGTAAGAGAACTGCTACTCTTGGGTCAGCAACTGAATGTCCTGGAAGGTTAAAATGTCCGTCCCCCCCCCCCGCTGGTTAAAATGTTCACACGTGCTGTTGTCATTCACCTGCTATTGTCATTCGGCATCTGCAATCATCCCACTCCTCCAACAGTGGGAGGGCTTCTAATGTCCTGGCCCCACTGGTGGACCTCCTGATGGCACTGGTATTTCTGGCCACTGTGTGACACAGAGTGTTGGACTGGATGGGCCTTTGGCCTGATCCAAAATTGGCGTCTCTTATGTTCTTATGTTCTAAGATATAAGGATAGAAGGACTCATGTTCTAGATGTATCTGAAGAAGTGAGCAGTGACTCATGAAAGCTCACCCCCCTGCCACAAATTTTGTTAGTTTTTAAGGTGTGAATAGGCTCTGAATGAAACAATTATAATCAGGGGTCTTGTTGTAGAAAAAGAGCTGCCGGAGCTCATTAGCATAACTCATTAGCATAACTTATTTGCATATGCCACGCCCCCTGACATCACCGGAAGTGACAGAAGGCCACACCCCCTGACATCACCGGAAGTGTGTCAGAAGGCCCGGCTACTTACCCTCCTGCTTCATCCTCATTCCCAAACGGAATGAGGATCGAAGCAGAGGGCGGGGTAAAGAAGGGGGCGGGGCTTCACCACGTGACCGCCCCGCCCCCTAGAGGTTCTCTTCCGGAGCTCCGTACCTGAGAGCTCCCCCCCGACTAGAGCCCTGATTATAATATGATACTTCAAATGTTTCAAGATAATTTGTTGACGGGGGCAGATTTGTGAAAGGTAAACATTTTGGAAGAGGCTTATGCAACTGAACAAGAAACGTCAGCAACATGCTTGGCAGCAAAATAGCCACTGCTGAGATGGCAGAAGATCTGTTTCTTCGCTCTTGTATTTGTATGCTAGTTTCCTGCCATTCACAGATCTTTCGTACACCCGATCTCAGCTACAATCACCCAGGACTTATGCATCTTGACTCTAAATGGCCCTTCCTGATAACAACCCCCACCCCACCCCCTGTAAGTAATGGCTGAGGAGGTTCTATTCCACTGTATCTGAGGAAGGGTGCTTGCACACGAAAGCTTATACCATGAATGAAACTTTGTTGGTCTTTATTTATTTACTTATTTATTTACTTAAGTATTTTTACCCCGCCCTCCCCGCAAGCGGGCTCAGGGCGGCTTACAGGGGGCATAGCCCATACATAAAATCACATAAAATCCAATAAAATCCTAACAGCATCACAATAAACAATAAAGTGCTTTCTTTTATCAGATGATCTTAAGTTGTTAAAGGTGCCAGTGGACTCAGACTTTGTTACATGAGCACTGTGTCACCTGTGCAAACATTAAAGAGAAACCAATGAATGAACTATGGCTCCAAAGTTGCATGGAGAAAGAGACAGTGGTAGAATGTGCATTTGTCTTTCCCACCGGTGTCCCAGCCTTTTGACTTCGTCTTCAAAAAAGCTGTCTACATTTGGATGTCCACATATGTTTATCATCCTTTCGGGGGGGCTCCACTATCATTTCACCTCCACACTGCTTTAAAAGAATCTTCTCCAAACAATGTTCTAACAAGCATAGAGAAAGGCGGTGTCACAGCAGCACGAAAATGATTAAAAAATGCAAATGCAGATTCGACCAGTGATGATGATGGTGATGATGATGGCAATGATGAATGCACAACACCAGAGGCAGAAGTGACTGCCTAGGGTGCCAGAGGCCAAGGGGTTCCAGGGGAACCCAAGAGCAGACAGCCCCATGGGACCTCCCACTCTAGTGCCACCACCCAAGCTTCTGGGCCAGATGGTGGCTCTAGGCTCATTTGGATGGGTGGTTGGCTGGTACATGACTTGGCATGGTCACTTGGTTCAACTGGCTATGTGGTGGCTTGGCATGAACCTGGGCCAGCTGATGTAGGGTGGCAGAAGCCCTGGAGAAGACTGGAGGAGTCACAGACAGTAGCTGTCCCTCTTAGGATGATGCAAGAAAGAAATCTGCATTGCCAGTGGAGAGACACAGCTGTGGGGTTGAGGCTTGGCCTAACAACTTAGCAGCTTCTCATATTGCAGAAAGGTATGTGCCATAGAACAAAATTCCGTAGCTGAAAGTATGCATGGAAATTGCTGTTTAGGGTCATTACTATGATTTCCCCAGTATTAGGAATCTGGGTTTCTTTGTGTGAAGAAACTACTCTCTGGAAAGAAATCTGTGTTATTTTCGAGTTTGGGTGCTGCTAGGCAGCTACACCATGTACCCAGAATAAAACTGTGTTGGTCTTAAAGGTGCCACCGGACTCAAACTGTCTTCTGTTGCTTCAGACCAACACGGCTCCCCACCATGAACCATAGTCATGTTTTTCCTTGGTTCTGCTGATTTCTCAAGCAATGGTGTTTCTCCGTTTCTCACAAAACAATAACTCGTGGGCCCTCCATGAAATTGCTGAGCAGTCAGGTTAGAACAGATAAAAGGAAATACTTCTTCACCCAAAGAGAAATTAACACGTGGAATTCACTGCCACAGGAGGTGGCGGCGGCTACAAGCATGGACGGCTTCAAGAGGGAACTGGATAAGCATATGGAGCAGAGGTCCATCAGTGGCTATTGGCCACAAGGTATAGATAGGAACTCTTGGTCTGGGGCAAGTGATGCTCTGTCTTCTTGGTGCTTGGGGGGGGCAACAGTGGGAGGGCTTCTAGTGTCCTGGCCCCACTGGTGGACCTCCTGAGGGCACCTGGTATTTTTGGCCACTGTGTGACCCAGAGTGTTGGAAGGGCCATTGTCCTGATCCAACATTGGCTTCTCTCATGTTCTTATCTTTCTTATGTCCTGGGAGGCTTGTTGCCAGTGAAGGTCACAGTGGAAAACTCTCTGGACCATCACTTTGACCCAGTTCCCCTAGCCCTGTCCCTCCTCCTCCTCCTCCTCAAGCCTGGGAAAGAGAAGGCTTAGAGGGGACATGATTGCAGTCTTCAAGTATCTGAAGGGCTGTCAGGTAGAAAATGGAGCGGATCTATTCTCTCTTGCTCTGGATTGCAAGACTAGATCTAATCGGTGGAAGTTACAATGGAGTAGGTACCGGCTAAATATCAGGAGAAACTTCCTGACTGTCAGAGTGGTTGAGCAGTGGAACAGTCTGCCTTGGGAGGTGGTGGATGCTCCTTCGCTGGACGTTTTCAAGCAGAGGCTGGATGACCACCTTTCCGGTATGTTGTAGGTATGTAGGGCTCTCTTTCGGCTAGGCTCTTGCAGAGTGCAGAGGGGGTTGGACTAGATGACCTGCAAGGTCCCTTCCCACTCTAACATTCTATGATTCTGTGATTCTGTGATTCTATGATTCCTCCCCCAACTGCAGGATTCATTCAGCGCCAACATGCTTTCAACCCTTTTCTGCAGCCAGAAGCAGTTTTTCTTCTAAAAGAAAGGGGAGTTGTCATCTTCAAGATACCAGACTCCAGATATGGTCCCGACAGATGTGTCCAGCGCCTGGCTTGTGTCCAATGCACTGCGATGTGGGCTTGTGTTTCGGAGCTGTCCCCACTCTCCCTAATTGGTCAGAGGCTCTGATCTCCCCACTTCAGGGCAGGAGAGGAAGGGGCAGCTTTTCATAGAATCATAGAACGTTAGAGTTGGAAGGGACGTCGCAGGTCATCTGGTCCAACCCCCTGCACTCTGCAGGAGCATAGCCGGAAGACAGCCCTACAACATACAGTTTCACTCAATGAAATTGCTGAGCAGTCAGGTCAGAACAGATAAAAGGAAGTCCTTCTTCACCCAAAGAGCAATTAACACGTGGAATTCACTGTCACAGGAGGTGCCAGCAGCTACAAGCATGGATGGCTTCAAGAGGGAATTAGATAAACATCTGGAGCAGAAGTCCATCAATGGCTCTTAGCCACAAGGTATAGATAGGAGCTCTCAGTCTGGGGTCAGGGATGTTCTGTCTTCTTGGTGCTCGGGGGGGCAACTGTGGGAGGGCTACTAGTGTCCTGGGCCCACTGGTGGACCTCCTGATGGCACCTGGTATTTTTTGGCCACTGTGTGACAGAGGTCCATCAGTGGCTATTAGGCACAAGGTATAGATAGGGACTCTGGGGCAAGTGATGCTCTGTCTTCTTGATGCTTGGGGGGGGTCAACAGTGGGAGGGGGCTTCTAGTGTCCTTTCCCCACTGGTGGACCTCCTGATGGTACTGGTATTTCTGGCCACTGTGTGATACAGAGTGTTGGACTGGATGGGCCTTTGGCCTGATCCAACATTGGCATCTCTTATGTTCTTATGTTTATGTAGAGTGTTGGACTGGAGGGGCCACTGGCCTGATCCAACATTGGCTTCTCTCATGTTCTTATGTTCTTAAGGGCAGAAGCATGCAACTGAAGAACAAGACACAGGAGGGCACAGAAAACAAACGTATTTATTGCAGGAAAAGCAGATGGTTACATGTGCCTTGAGAAAGGCCAAGAGAGGAAGGGAGGGCCAGAGGCTTTGTAGTTGCCTTGGGGATTCTGGCTGTCCTGGGATGAAAAGAGTGAGTGATTCGCAGTGCGGTGGGTTGGCTGTAGACAGAAAACAGAGGAAGTGACTTGGCGGGCTTCTTTTCTGTACCCTCATTGAATGTTATCTAGTATTGAAATAGTTTTTGTATCATTATTTATTGCCGAACACTGTTGTAACAATTTTGGAAAAATTTAATAAAGTATATTTTTTTTAAAAAAGGCACTGAGCCCCCTTCCCTTGGGACTGCCGGCACCATTGCTCAGGGTGGGAAGCGTTCATGCCAGCTGCGTGGGTCTCTGTGTAACCCCACAGTCTTCCCACTTCCCACTGCAAGATAATTTGGTCCGGTTGAAGAGGTTACCTTTTCCAGAGAGAGATTTCTTAGCCTTTGCCTCGATTTCCACAGACCATCATGCACTCTGTCTTGGAGGAGAACCGGTTGCCGTTACCCCTGCAGCCCCCGTACACAAACTTCTTGCACGTCCTGCTGGCTCTGTCGTAATAGTAGCGCTCCATGTGGGCCAAACACGGACCTGAGTCCATGGGCAGTTTGCAGACCTCTGTGGCCACAGCAGGCAGAGGAGAGAGGGAGAGGGGGGGGGGAGAGAGAGAGAGAGAGAGAGAGAGAGAGTACCCCCAGGGTAAGCGCAAAACCCCCCCCCCCCCCGGTCCAAAACAGTCCAGTGGCACCTTTAAGACCAAGTTTTATTCAGGTACAAGCTCTATTAGCCACAAGGTATAGATAGGGACTCTGGGGCAAGTGATGCTCTGTCATCTTGGTGCTTGGGGGGGGGGTCAACAGTGGGAGGGCTTCTAGTGTCCTGGCCCCACTGGTGGACCTCCTGATGGCCCCTGGTATTTCTGGCCACTGTGGGATACAGAGTGTTGGACTGGATGGGCCTTTGGCTGATCCAACATTGGCATCTCTTATGTTCTTATGTTCTTATGTTCTCCCTCCTCTGCGAGGATAGATCTGCACGTTCCCCCCCCCCCAATAGCTAGTCATCCAAAATAGTCCAGTGGAGCCTGAGCAGTGGGTGTTGCCTTCTGACACACTTCTGGTGATGTCAGGGGGTGTGGTATATGCAAATGAGTTATGCTAATGAGCTCCTGTACCTCTTTTTCTACGAAATGACCCCTGAGGTTGAGGGAGAGAAAGCAGAATCAGAGACATCCCTGGCACAGCCCGAAAGTGAAAGACACATTTTTTGGGGGGGGAACTGATTTCATGGGAGAAAATAGATGACCTGTCTTCACAGAGGCGGTTTCCTAAATTTTCATTTCTGCAGGGCTTTTTTCTATTTATTTATTTATTTATTTATTTTTGGGATTTCTATCCCACCCTACCCAATGGCTCAGGGCGGCTAACAACAAAATTTAAAAATTTATAAACAATAAAACAGTAATATATACAAGATAAGATTTGGTGCTACAAGTCTACATACATTACACACAATACTCAGCAACCTACATGCATAGCAGCAATGGGGCTTCCACAAGGCCAGCTTCTCTGTCGTTTCCCTGCTCTATTCTCCCTGCAGTTGCCTCCCCCCCTCCTGCACCCCACCAGGGCTTTCCCAGGTGTTTTAAAAAAGGCGGTTGAAGGCCATTATAGCATACAATGTTCCCTCTAAGCTGCGGAGTCTTGTGAGCAAAAATTCTACTTTGTGTGCTCCTGGCATTAAAGTTCTGAGCCAGCAATTAGGCTGCTGCATAAATCAGTTGGCTCTGGAGCCCTCCTTCCTGAGCTAAGACAAAAATGTGCCAGTTGGAGACTAAAAAACTGTGAGCTGGCTCACACTAACTCTGCTTAGAGGGGACACTGGTTACTAGATGTCCTCTTAGTTAGCGGAGATGTCCTCTTTTACTGGTGGCCATTGCTATTATTTAGCCTAAACAAATCAATTAAAATTGTCATTATTTAAAAACAAGGAAGGCTGGGAACATTCCCAGTTAGTAGCAACTATCACAGCTTAAATAATAAGAGTATTTAAAATGAGATTAATCATAGTGATCAGTTGTCTGAAGTAGTCAGTCGGTAAATATGTTCTCATTTTTGCTTTTCAAAATTTGGTAACTCCATTATAGCAATATAGCATTTGAACAGTGCATTAAAACGATGCGTGCACCAGCTTTTTAAACCATAGGCGTTTGCCCCCAAAGCAGAGCGTCGCCCCTGACGTTGCTGACATCATTACGTCACTTCTGCATGATGTCACCGCATTGGAGACACTGCCGCCCACTCACGGACCACCCCTCAAATCCCCCCACCGGCGTGATGATTGCGCCCGGTGACCCTAAGTCCGAGGCACGGGTTCAAATGAGAAATGATTCCTGTTTTCCTGGCAGGGGAACCATAGAATAATATAAACTATTCTTTCAAACACGGAAAGGCCAAGGGCATGAGGAGCCAGTCAACCCTAGTTTTATTTATTTAGTTATTTAATTTATATCCCACCCTCCCCGCCGAGGCAGGCTCATAAGAACATAAGAACATAAGAGAAGCCAATGTTGGATCAGGCCAGTGGCCCATCCAGTCCAACACTCTGTATCACATAGTGGCCAGAAACACCAGTGCCATCAGGAGGTCCACCAGTGGGGCCAGGACATTAGAAGCCCTCCCACTGTTGACCCCCCCAAGCACCAAGATGACAGAGCATCCCTTGCCCCAGAGTCCCTATCTATACCTTGTGACTAATAGCCACTGATGGACCTCTGCTCCATATGCTTATCTAATGCCCTTTTGAAGCCGTCCATGCTTGTAGCCGCCACCACTTCCTGTGGCAGTGAATTCCAAGTGTTAATCACTCTTTGGGTGAAGGACTTCCTTTTATCCGTTCTAACCCGACCGCTTAGCAATTTCATGGAGTGCCCACAAGGAGTCCTTGTATTGTGAGAAAGGGAGAAAAGTACCTCTTTCTCTACCTGCTCTTTCCCATGCATAATCTTGTAAACCTCGATCATGTCACCCCTCATTCGTCATTTCTCCAAGCTAAAGAGCCCTAAGCGCTTTAACCTTTCTTCATAGGGAAAGTGTTCCAACCCCTTTATCATTCGAGTTGCCCTTTTCTGCACTTTTCCCAAAGCTATAATATCCTTTTTAAGGTGTGGTGACCAGAACTGCACAGTATTCCAAACTCAAGAACGTCACATCAGCTATACTGAGGCCCCGGTCACACGGGCCAGATAATGTGGGGGGGAGAGGCATGGCTGTTCACCCCGGAGCAAAATAAAGCACGGTAGCCCAATCACACGGTCCCCCGAGTCTCCATGATTTGGCTGTTAGCTGGCGATCACATGGCGATGCTGGAGCGTGGGAAACAAGCGGTGTGGTACAGTCACACAAGTGTTTTGCGTTTGTGCGCATGCGCAGTTCTGCGGAGCAGCACTGCTTTCAGTTTCGTGTTTGTGCACATGCGCTTATTAAAAACATCTGGTTTGCGACGGGACGTGGACGGGCGCCGGATGCCACAGGATACTAGCGCTCCCGCGATCAGACACCCGCCCCTGCCTCACGTTTTCCGGATACTAGTGCACTTTCCTTGGTACTTTTTAACTCTGCATCTTCGGCGGGACGCCACGGGTTGGCCATGGGTGCGCTACGCTTCCCAGATGTTGCGGTGTGATTGTGCCCCGAAAATCCGCCCGACATTCGTGCCTTTCGCGCAGCAAATTCTCCGTGTGACCAGGGCCTGAGAAGGTCTATTGCATTGATTCACTAATGTTATTTAGTCTGTAGCTGCCATCTCCTCCAAGTCTGGAGATGAGTTGTAATTCTGAGGGAACTCCAGTCCCTGCCTGGAGTTTGGCGACTCTAGGATTCACCCCAGAGGACAGTTTGCCCCACGAGGTGCTGATTCTCTTTTTCCTAGGCAAGCCTTTTGGCTGAGGTGCAAGTGTGTGTGGGTTTTTTGCATTAGTTCCCCCACTGTTCTTTTCTGAATTTGTGCCACCTGTCTCGCGGTGGCACGAATTTATCAACATGGGCCTGCGTTCCTGTCTAAATAACATTAATGAATCAATGCTAATAGACCGTCTCAGTATAGCTGATGAGATGTTCTTGTACACTATGGCGGACTGGCTCCTAAGGCCCTTGGTCTTTCCATACTTGAAAGAATAGTTTATGTTATATGGGGAGGGGAAGGGAAAAGAGTTTGTAAGCTGCTTTGAGACTCCAAGTGAAAGGCGGGGTATAAATCCAATCTCTTCTTCTCTTCCCTCTTCTTCTTATTCTGTGGCTATCATTTCCTTCCCCCAGCTTCCATGGGTCTCCACTATGTTCTTTTCGAGTGAAGGTCTGTAGTACATGACCTACCGATAAAGTTCTTAAAACAGGTGTCACAGCTATGCTCTGTACTTCCCATGTTGACAAAACAAAGTTGGAACAGTTAGTTTATTTTCTGAAGGTTCTCAGGTTCCCAGAATGACATGACACGCTACGACAGCTATCATTCACTAGTTTGGCAAATAACATCCTCTCCCATCTATGATATGAGTTCAGAGTGAAATTGTACTAGAGATATTCTGCTGTTAAAGTTCGCTAGCTTTATGCCAGCCATGTTGATTGGTGCTTGGGGGGGGGGGTCAACAGTGGGAGGGCTTCTAATGTCCTGGCCCCACTGCTGGACCTCCTGATGGCACTGGTATTTCTGGCCACTGTGTGACACAGAGTGTTGGACTGGATGGGCCTTTGGCCTGATCCAACATTGGCGTCTCTTATGTTCTTATGTTCTAACCTAGGAGACCAGAGGGTATAAACTGTCAAAGGTTTGTTTGCTCTGGGCTGGCCATCCAACAGCTCCTGGTGAGACCCTGGTGACCAGTCCGGATCATTCTGAATTTCATACAGGTGCACTACTTTATGCACTGGGTTTGTGTTGCATATTCTGTGCAGAATATTCAAATATTCTATGTTTATCATTTCCTTCTATACAGAATATTCTATGCAAAATATTCAAATACTGTGTATTCTGTTTTAAAGATTTATAATATACTGGAATAAAATACTTTCGTTTCAGAATAATGGTCTCTCTCTCCCTCTCTCTACTTGATTCAGCCCCTTTGCAAGTCTCCATCCGATCAATAAAAGAAAATCCTGGGCCTCATCATCCCACAACGCTCGCTACTCAAGCCAAGGGAAGGATTGCCATTCCTAACTCCTGATACCTGTTTTGAACATACTGTTCCGCTTCATTTTTCTAATGTTGGAAGTTCCAGATGCAAAATGTCCTGTCTCAGACCTCCAGACTGAGTGGCAAGAGAGACTAGATAGCTAGATAGGCACACTGACCTTTCTTCCTGTATCTACCCTTCAGCCACTGTCCTCTTTGAAATGCAGATTGTGTTCTCAGGGATCAGTTTTCCCTTCCTCCTCCTCTCTCACTCTGGACGAAGACGTGCTCTCTACCTGCACGCACCAAGAGAGGGACATGCGGCCCTCTCTTGGCACCATGAGGCAGATGGGCCTCTCGCCATCCGCCTCCATCCTAGTAAGTTAGTAATCTATCAATCTCTGCTCTTTCCTATTCAAAGTGTACTTCACAAATAAAGAGAGAAGCATTTCTCTTCTAAACTTGCAACTGTGGCTCTGTGTAGCTTTGTAAGCTGAGTAACCTGGTGAAGTGACGCTCCTGTGTTTGTAGCTTTATTTAAGCAAAATTATTTATTTAAGCAGAATAAGTTGTCCAGAAGAGGGCAACCAGGATGGTGAGTGGGTTGGAATCAAAGTCTTACGAGGAAAGGCTGAAAGAGTTGGGTCTGTTTAGCCTGGGAAAGAGAAGGCTTAGAGGGGACAGGATTACAGTATTTGAAGGGCTGTCATGTCGAAGATGGAGCAGATCTATTCTCTCTTGCTCCAGATTGCAAGACTAGATCTAATGGGTGGGAATTACAAGGGAGTCGATACCGGCTAAATATCAGGAGAAACTTCCTAACTGTAAGAGCTGTTGAGCAGTGGAACAGTCTGCCTCGGGAGGTGGTGGAGGCTCCTTGGCTGGACGTTTTCAAGCGGAGGCTGGACGACCATCTTTCGGTTATGTTGTAGGTAGGTAGGGCTCTCTTTCGACTATGCTCCTGCAGAGTGCAGGGGGTTGGACTAGATGACATGCAAGGTCCCTTCCAACTCTAACATTCTATGATTCTATGATTATGTGATAAAGCACTCTGCTAACTAGTGGGAACTGGACTAACCACAGCAGTTAACCTCAAAACCTAGTGATGTATACAAAAGAGTGCAAACTGGAAACCCGGTTAGCTCGAAATTCTTATGGGGGAAACCTATAACCAGATGGCCAAGTGAGAAAAAAAGGCAGTACCGGGCTTAATGTTGGCCTCATTCCAGCTAACTCCACCCAGTTCTCCCGGTAAAAGGGGAAGGGAGGGTGTGTGTGTGGAGGGGTCCATCTGTGCTCTGGCTCTCTGGCTCTCCCCAGCCAGGGCAAGTAAAGTCAGCAGGAGCTAGGGTTGCCAGCCTCCAGGTGGGGCCTGGAGATCTCCTGCTTTTAACACTGATCTCCACCTGACAGAGATCAGCTCCCCTGGAGAAGACGGCTGCTTTGAAGGGTGCAGTCCATGGCATTGGACCATGCTGAGGCCCCTCCCCTCCCCCAAACCCCGCCCTCTCCTGGACCCTCCCCCAAAGCCTCCAAGTATTTTCCAACCCAGAGATGGCAACCCCAGCAGGAGTCCTGTACCTGGACTGATTTTCCCGCAGGCCTCCTGGCAGGCTTTCTCGGTCTCAAAGTTGTTGCCGTTGCCGGGGCAGCCACCGTAGACAAACGTCAGGCATCTCTTTTGCTCGTGGTTGTAGTAGTAACGCTGGAGTTTTTGTCTGCAGGGCCCCGTCTCTGGAGGCAACTGGCATCGTTCGCTGCGGACTGTGAGGAGAGGGAGGAAGGAGACCTGTTAAGAGACCTCGGTGGACTAAATTTGTTCTGCCGTGCCGGGGCTCCTGGAGAGCAGCAGCAGCAGCGGGGAAGGGGCCCTTTCCCAGTACCTGAGTCCAAGCAACCGAGGCTGCACCTGGTGAAGCAGCACTTCTGGCGGAGGGGGCAGTTTCGGTCATCCCTGCAGGTATCGTTGCAGGGGACAAGGGTCTGAACCACTTCGTTCTTGGGGCACACGCCAGGGTGCTCTGGAAGAAGAGTGGGCAAGAAGAAAGGGGTCTCCGTCACTGCCAGAGGCTCGTGAATAGGCGCACCAAGTTCCAGGGGGTGGCTGGAGATCTCCTGGGACGACAACTGACCTCCAGGCGACAGAGGTCAGTTCACCGGGAGGGGGGGACTGCCGCTTTGGAAGGCGGACTGTGACATAGAAGAAGAAGAAGAAGAAGAGAAGGAGAAGGAGAAGAAGGAGAAGGAAAAGGAAGAGGAGGAGAAGAGGAGACTGGATTTATACCCCGCCCTTCACTAACCAAGGGAGTCTCAGAGCTGCTTACAATCTCCTTTCCCTTCCCCTCCCCACAACAGACACCCTGTGAGGTCGGTGGGGCTGAGAGAGCTCATGACAGAAACTGCTCTTTTTCAAGAACAGCTCTTATCAGAACTACGGCTTGCCCAAGGTCATCCAGCCAGGTGCAAGTGGAGGAGGAGTGGGGGAATCAAACCCGGTTCTCCCAGATTAGAGTCCTCTGCGCACTTCACCACGACACCAAACTGGCTGGAATCATAGAGCTGGAAGAAATCTCCAGGGTCATCTAGCCCAACCCCCTGCACAATGCAGGCAATTCACAAATACCCCCCAACACCCCCAGTGACCGCTGTTCCATGCCCAAAAGATGACAAAAGAACTTTCAGGATCTCCAGCCAAACTGGCCTGGAGAAAAATGGCTTCCCAGCCCCAAAGTGGCGCTCAGCATTTCCCTGGGCATGTAAGAAAGGGCCACGAGAACTAAGCACTGAAGCTGCAACCCTCCCTGCCCTCCCTTCTCCTGATCTGCCCAAGTTCACGATATCCCATTGAAGACCCTCCCCTTCCCAGACCTCGCCCTCTTCAGGCTCCAGCCCCAAAATCTCCTGGCCACCCTAGTCACAAGCAGGGCTGCCAACTCCAGGCTGGGAAATGCCTGGAGATTTCCGGGTGGCGCCTGGGGAGGGTCTTCAGGAGGGCACGATGCCACCGAGCAGCCGTCTCCTCCCGGGGAACGGCTCCCTGTAAGTCTGGAGCTCAGTCATGACCCCAGGAGAGCTTCAGGTCCAGGTCAGGTGCTCGGCTCAACCCCTGGCCACCCCTTGGTCTTCCCTTCGCACGCCCTTCAGAGGGTCTTCAGACTTTCAGTCTCTACTTTTTCTTTTCTTTTCTTTTTAAAGATATGTTTATTGGGGTTTTTAACACTGAGTTCAAACACATTGTAACATCAGATCTCTGTAACATGAGTCCACTCTGCATTATTTTCTACCCATTTTTTCTTACTCTATACCATTTGTTACTTACAACCTGATCTTCAATCCCATGCAACTGAGCATGTATCATATCCATTTCCACAGCTTCCAACAATTTAAACGCTATTTCTCCCCGAGTGGGTACTCTATCCATCTTCCAGTATTTTGCTAACAAAATTCTAGAAATTGTTAAGACATGCAGCCAAATATATCACTCACGGTGCGATACATGATCACCTGCTATTATATTTAATAGATAGACCTCTGGATTAAGTACTATATTTACACCAAGAATTTCCTTAATTATAGTTTGCACCATCCTCCAGTAGCTTTGTATTTTCCGGCATCTCCACCACATATGGTAGAAGGTGCTCACATTCGCTTTACATTTCCAACAACTATTGGAAAGATTCTTCTGACATTTGGCTACCTTCTGTGGTGCATTTTATATACATTCTCTTTGTATGTCACTGCCCTTAAAAGTTTTAATTTTTTCCAAACCATGTGCCACTCATCAATGTTTATTGTATGACCTATGTCCTGCATCCAACAGACCATGGACGTTTTTAGTCTCTACCGAAGCAAAAATGGCTGGGGCACTTTCCTAGAATGTGTGACGAGTGTGCCCCAGAGCATGTGTGGGCGGACTCGATCCCTACGTCATGTCAGGTCCCACAGCAATCCAACGGAGTCCACACTTATAGAAAGGGATTACTTTAATGAAGCCATGAGTCACTGAACAGAATCACTGTTCAGAATAATGCTAGCTCATCGAGCTGGGAAGGTTAAAGCAAATTCATAATCAATACAGCCAATAGACATGGTTCCCGCTCGCGCCCAAAAAGCAGTTTACATGCCCAAAACCCCTGGGAAAGCAACGGCAACTGTGTTATCACTACAAAAGGCTTCCCACAGTTTATACTCATTAAAACCAAAGCAAAGCAAAGCAGACTTCTCCTCTTGACCACCTGTGACCTTGGAAATGATAACGTTACAGCAGGCATGGCTGGCGTAGACTAACAAGAATGCAACCATTATGAATATATGTGCATGGTTATATGAGCGGACGTCTAGAGGGGCGGGGAATTACAGAGATAGGTACATTGCCGAACTCAGGTACCAGAATGCATATAGGAACAATAAGAACCTTTGGCAGCTTGCTGACACGTCGAAGCGTTACCATAGCCAGACACATCTTGACAGTCAAAATGGAGAACACAGACAATTGTGCCCAGGGTTAGAGATGGCCCTGAACTCCCCTGTTTTTAGCATGGTAAGACTTGGCAACCCTATCTCATTATCAGAAGTAACTGCCTTTCAGGTATTCCATTCAGATTCATCAGTAGAAGGAAGGGGTCACACCCAGCCTGGATTGTGCACTCTGCCTTTTCCAAATTTTGCAACTGCTTTGCATTTACATGGCACTTTTTGCATCCTCTCCCCCAGGGGTCATTTCCTGCAGGAGCGCACAGGAGCAGAGCTCCAGCAGTAAAGATCCCAGGGGGCGGGCACATGCAACAAGCCCCACCCCCTGCTCCCAGCAGCCCTCAGTCAGAGCAAGAATCAGCCTGTGCTATGGAGCAGATGGTCACGGAACCTACCAGGGGAGAGGCGATCCTTGATTTGGTCCTAAGTAACACTCAAGACCTGGTGAGAGATGTAAAAGTGATTGCACCGCTTGGAAACAGTGATCATAATGTTGTTGAGTTCATCATTTGTACAAATAGAGAATTGGCCAAAAAGACTCACACAACCATTTTTAACTTTAAAAGGGGTAATTTCTCTGATATGAGGGGACACGTGGGGAGGAAACTGAAAGGAAAAGTAGAAAGGGTCAAAACAATTGGGGAAGCTTGGGATCTATTTAAAACTACGATCCTAGAAGCTCAAAAAATATATATTCCGCAGGTTAGGAAAGGCACAAACAGGTATAGGAAAAAGCCTGCATGGTTAACAAACAGAGTAATGGAGGCTGTAAAAAGTAAAAAGAATTCCTTTAAGCAGTGGAAAGCTAGTCACAGTGAGGCTGATAAAACGGAACACAGGCTATGGCAAATAAAATGCAAGTCTGAGGTCAGGCAGGCAAAAAGGGAATATGAGGAGCATATAGCAAAAAACGTAAAAACCAACAATAAAACTTTCTTCAAATACATTAGAAACAGGAAACCAGCCAGGGAGGCAGTGGGGCCCTTGGACGACCAAGGGGTAAAAGGAGTATTGAAGGATGATAGGGAAATGGCTGAGAAGCTAAATGCATTTTTTGCCTCCGTCTTCACTGTGGAAGATGAGAAGTGCTTGCCCACTCCAGAACCACTGATTTCAGGAGGGGTGTTGGAAGACCTGAGTCAGATTGAGGTGATGAGAGAGGAGGTCCTAAAACTGATAGACAACTTAAAAACTGAAAAATCACCAGGCCCAGATGGCATACATCCGAGAGTTCTGAAAGAACTCAAATGTGAACTTGTAGATCTCCTGACAAAGATATGTAATCTTTCCTTAAAATCTGCCTCCATTCCTGAGGATTGGAAGGTAGCTAATGTCACTCCCATCTTTAAAAAGGGTTCCAGAGGAGATCCGGGAAATTACAGGCCAGTCAGTCTGACGTCGATACCGGGTAAATTGGTGGAAACCATTATTAAGGAAAGAATTAGTAGGCACATAGATGAACAAAACCTATTGAGGCAGACTCAGCACGGTTTCTGTAAGGGAAGATCTTGTCTCACTAACCTGTTAGTGTTCTTTGAGGGGGTGAACAAACATGTGGACAAGGGGGATCCAATAGATATTATTTACCTTGACTTCCAGAAAGCTTTTGATAAAGTTCCTCATCAAAGGCTCCTAAGTAAGCTCAAAAATCATGGGATAGAAGGACAAGTCCTTTTATGGATCAAAAACTGGCTAGTTCATAGAAAACAGAGAGTGAGTGTAGGTGGGCAATTTTCTCAGTGGAGGGTGGTAAGCAGTGGGGTACCGCAGGGATCAGTACTTGGTCCACTGCTTTTTAACTTGTTCATTAATGATTTGGAGATGGGAGTAAGCAGTGAAGTGGCTAAATTTGCGGATGATACAAAGTTGTTCAGGGTGGTGAAAACCAGTGAGGATTGTGAGGCACTCCAAGGGGATCTGTCAAGGATGGGCGAGTGGGCGTCAACATGGCAAATGGGGTTCAATGTGGCCAAGTGCAAGGTGATGCACATTGGAGCCAAAAATCCTAAATATAAATACACATTGATGGGGTCTGAACTGGCAGAGACTGAGCAAGAGAGAGATCTTGGAGTTGTAGTGGATAACTCACTGAAAATGTCGAGACAGTGTGTGACTGCAATAAAGAAGGCCAATGCTATGCTGGGGATTATTAGGAAGGGTATTGAAAACAGATCAGCCAATATAATAATGCCCCTATATAAATCAATGGTGAGACCTCATTTGGAATACTGTGTGCAGTTCTGGTCACCACACCTTAAAAAGGATATTATAGCTTTGGAAAAAGTGCAGAAAAGGGCAACTCGAATGATAAAAGGGTTGGAACACTTTCCCTATGAGGAAAGGTTAAAGCGCTTAGGGCTCTTTAGCTTGGAGAAAAGACGACTGAGGGGTGACATGATCGAGGTTTATAAGATTATGCATGGGAAAGAGCAGGTAGAGAAAGAGGTACTTTTCTCCCTTTCTCACAATACAAGAACTCGTGGGCACTCCATGAAACTGCAGAGCGGTCGGGTTAGAATGGATAAAAGGAAGTACTTCTTCACCCAAAGAGTGATTAACACATGGAATTCACTGCCACAGGAAGTGGTGGGTGCTACAAGCATGGATGGCTTCAAAAGGGAATTAGATAAGCATATGGAGCAGAGGTCCATCAGTGGCTATTAGCCACAAGGTATAGCTAGGGGCTCTGGGGCAAGTGATGCTCTGTCTTCTTGGTGCTTGGGGGGGGGTCAACAGTGGGAGGGCTTCTAATGTCCTGGCCCCACTGCTGGACCTCCTGATGGCACTGGTATTTCTGGCCACTGTGTGACACAGAGTGTTGGACTGGATGGGCCTTTGGCCTGATCCAACATTGGCGTCTCTTATGTTCTTATGTTCTTATATGCAAATGAGTTATGCTAATGAGTTATACTAATGAGCGCCTGCACCTCTTTTTCTACAAAATGACCCCTGCAGTCTCCCCCCTCCCCTTACCACCTATATATCTCTGGCCAGTTTCTTCACACCCCCCATGCATCTGGCAAAGAGAGCTGTGTTTCTCGAAAGCTTATGCTCCAACAAAGTTTGTTAGTCTTCTTAAAGGGGCTACTGGGCTTTTTACTATTTTGCAGCAACAGACTGACACGGCTAACTCCTCTGGATCTATTTCTTTGGAGAGATAACTCTGTGTCCACACACCTGTGTTGACTGACTCCTCCCTTCCCAACGTCCGCTCTGCATACACAGAAAAGAATACCTTCCACGGGTTCCGTACACCTCAGCTCACATCCATAAGAGCAGCACTTCTTCCCAGGATGGCCGTTCTCTCTGCAGCTCTGATCGGTGCTGCACCGTGCCAGACAGATTGTAGACGTGTTCGGTGGAAGGGTCACCTTGGGGCAATAGCCTCCGATGGCTGGAGACGGAAAGAGAGGAAGAGGAGCCGTGGGATCATAACTGGTCTGGTTAAAGAAAGCGGAAAGGCCAAAAGATACCCTGACACTTGAAGGTAACCTTTTTTTTAACCCATTTTTATTGCAGAAGGGCGGTGGCTCCGTGGTGGAGCGTCTACTTGGCATGCAGAAGGTCCCAGATTCAGTCCCCGGCAGCATCTCCAGGTGAAAGGATCAGGTAGTAAGTGGGGTGTGAAAGACCCTTCTTTGCCTGAGACCTTGGAGAGCTGTTGCCTGTCTGAGGAGACAAGACTGTCTCAGATGGACCCAGGGCCTGATTGAATCTAAGGCAGCTTCTCAGGTATTCTGGTTTTAGCCAACATGAGTAATTTGCTGAAGTGAGCAAAGCAGGACGCGGGGAGCTTTTGATGCACAGATCTGTGCCCTGTGTGACCCCTTGGCCGAATTGGAATCACACAGTCGGAGTCCAACGAGTCAGATGAATCTGTTTATTGCAATGAGAACAGGGAATACAGGGGCTGAGTACCTTAGCATTTCAGCAATTCCAAAGCTGTGTTCTGCCCTAACCAGGAAGGGCAGTAGGTCTTATACCCCAAATGACATCACATTTAGTTTACACATTAAAGAGTCTCTAATTGGTACCAAGCAGTTAACATCATACAAGCATCATTTGACTTTAAACCTTACTATTGGTCTCTTCTTATACTGGTCATGTATGTCACTGATTGCATTTACTTATCTGGTCTGCAGGACAATGGGAACATTAGAGAACACTGGGTCCCTTCCTAGGCTCGCACGTGGAGAGCTAGCTGATAAGGGCTATGAATCACATTAAACTTTGCTCTTGGCGGCCTTGCAACTTCTATATAGCATTCCATTCTTATTGCATCCTAATTCCTTCTACGGAGGCTGCTTATACACAAAAATGCAGTTATAAAATATATGTTCTGCTATAAGTTTCTCTAATCAAAATCTGGATCTATTCTGATTAAACCTTTGAAGGCACAGTGACAATATACATCAAGGAGATAGTGTTAGAAATCACATTCAGAAATCACGTTCTTTCCCCCTTGTCCTACATTTTCTGTTTTCCTCCATTTGGTGCCGTGGTTAAGTGTGCAGACTCTAATCTGGGAGAACCGGGTTTGATTCCCCAATCCTCCACTTGCACCTGGCTGGATGACCTTGGGGAAGCCATAGTTCTGTCAGAGCCATTCTTGAAAAAGAGCCGTTTCTGTCAAGAGCTCTCTCAGCCCCACCTACCTCACAGGGTGTCTGTTGTGGGGAGGGGAAGGGAAAGGAGCTTGTAAGCCGCTTTGAGACACCTTTGGGTAGTGAAGGGTGGGGTATAAATCCAATCTCTTCTCTTCTTCTTTCCTGGGAATTTTGTATTCTGGTAACGAATATCCCATGTGTCAGGATGTGTGTCACTTCCATCAAAGGTAGTAGTCAAGTTGCCATTGCCAGAATAATTTGGAGAATTTATGCAGTTACTATCCAGGGCCCATTATACAAACTTTCAGCAACTGCAAAGCATATGAGAAAGCAACACCTGGCTCTCTTTAAAAAAAAAAAAAAAGCATTTATTTCTCGATGTGTGTTATTATACAATGGGAATATTGACCACTGAGGAGGAAGAAGAAGAAGAAGAGATTGGATTTATACCCTGCCTTTCACTATCCAAGGGAGTCTCAGAGCAGTTTACAAACTCCTTTCCCTTCCCCTCCCCACAACAGGCACCCTGTGAGGCGGGTGGGGCTGAGAGAGCTCGGACAGAAACTGCTCTTTTCCAAGGACAGCTCTTATCAGAACTACGGCTTCCCCAAGGTCCTCCAGCCAGGTGCAAGTGGAGGAGGAGCGGGGAATCAAACCCAGTTCTCCCAGATTAGAGTCCGCACACTTAACCACTAAAGGGCGCACTTAACCACTAGGGAGGAACCTAAGGGGCCGAAACGCATATGGTCTATTGGTCAAAAGTTTTACCCATCAATTGGACATGTATAACTATCTTCTCTGAATGTAATAAGCTTTAAGAGTCTGATATTTGGACTATTTTTTAAAACCTCATGTACGTTTTATTTGTGTATAGGCTATAATAAATATTTGTATTTTTATAACAGTTTGTTAGCTTGACCCTCTTAGATCACAGCTACATTTTGGGTTGAGTTCCCCCTTTCTATTCGGTTTTTGTCAGAGATCTTAGTTCCGCCTGTTGCCTGCCTGCTTGCCAGTCTTTGCCCTGATGTCCCCTCCTCCAGACTCAGGCTGTGGTCAGACGTGCCATTTGGCACGAAGGGGAAGCGCCCCTATTTCCTCTGGAGGGATTTGACCTGCAGTCACGCGGTCACACATCAGCCCATCACTGCGCGATCAGGTGGCACCTCGGGCGAGTGGTTCCCCCCCCTTTCGTTTCCCATGTGCATAAATGAGGAATCGAACCTCCGTGCAGAGGGTTCCCCTTGGAGTATGTGGTTATGCTCATACTGCTAAGCTCGGGGGGGGGGAATGACATTGTTTCAGGATGGAATGAGCAGACCATCCTGATGGCTTGAGAGCATGCTTGAGCGATAAGACTAGGGAAAATCTGTTCATGGCCCATCGGCAAGTGTATGACACCAGACTTTCCGGGTGTCTTTTAACTCCGTTTCTGCGGCAGGGCAGCACAGGGTGCCAACGACTGCGGGACTTTTCCCAGCTGTTGTGCCTGACCATGCCCTTTAGATCCATCAGGGATTTGCACCTATGTCAGATCTAAAGGTACGTCTCACTGCAGCCAGAGTTGGAGTAGGAAAGGGACGAACAGAAATAATCTGACTGTCAAATTTCTAATCTTAATATATAAACTGAGCATACCGATATTCTTATTTATTTATTTATATTTACAGTTATAGCCTGC
This sequence comes from Gekko japonicus, assembly GCF_001447785.1. Classification (NCBI taxonomy): domain Eukaryota; kingdom Metazoa; phylum Chordata; class Lepidosauria; order Squamata; family Gekkonidae; genus Gekko; species Gekko japonicus. The sequence continues at coordinate 8,796 of NW_015176555.1, read as the reverse complement.
CCTCCCCGCCATTTGGCAGGCTCAGGCAGCTAACAACATATATAAAAATACATTAAAATTCCATAAAAACTGTCAATCAATATAAAATCATACAATTTATATTAAAAGATGGAGAATCTTCCTATCTTGACTGTCAACTGAACACTGTCTTAGTGTAAAAACACCACCCCCTACAGATGGATACTCTCTGTTCTTGTTAATGTCAGATATTCAGCTTTGGTCAGTTTTAACGGCCCTCGCAATCACTGAAGCCGTTTGCTGCTATTTATTACAAGTGACAGCATGTATTCTGTATTACATGTATTCTGTATTACAACTGACGGCATGTATTACAAGTGACGGCATGTATTCTGTATTACATGTATTCTGTATTACAACTGACGACATGTATTACAAGTGACGGCATGTATTCTGTATTACATGCATTCTGTATTACAACTGACAGCATGTATTACAAGTGACGGCATGTATTCTGTATTACATGTATTCTGTATTACAACTGACGGCATGTATTACAAGTGACGGCATGTATTCTGTATTACATGTATTCTGTATTACAACTGACGGCATGTATCACAAGTGACGGCATGTATTCTGTATTACAACTGATGGCATGTATTACAAGTGACGGCATGTATTCTGTATTACATGTATTCTGTATTACAAGTGACAGCATGTATTACAAGTGATGGCATGTATTCTGAATGCATGCTGAGAGACATTGCTGCCACCTGCACTGGGCGTACCCGTTTCCCTTACATTCAGAAGGAAGGCGGCATTCGTGTGCACATCTGGTCCTGCAGCACTTCTCCTGCCCCGGGCAGCTGCGATCCGTGGAGCAGAAGCGGCCACACATCTGGTCCGGCCATTGAATCAGTGCAGGGCATGTCCCCGCCTTGTCTGGAACAGAAAAAAACAACACATGGCACACGGATTACCATTCAGGGCCCTGCATGGCTGCTGACAAGCCAGGCATCTCCCTGCATGGGAAATAAGCAGAGGGACAAATTAGGGATGCCAGCCTCCAGGTAGGACCTGGAGATCCTCCAGAATTACAGCCAATCTCCAGTTCCCCGGGAGAAAATGGATGCTTTGGAAAGTGGACTCTGTGGCTTTGTACCCCACTGTCCCCCCCAGGTTCCACCCCCCTTCCAATCTCCAGGAGCTTTCCAGCTTGGATCTGGCAATCCCTCCCCCCATCCCCTGCGGGTGGCCAGGGAGTATTTGGGAACCCTGCTTCCAACTGGAACCAGAACAAAATAACAAGACTCAAATCTTTCCTCCCCTCCCCTTTCACGCCTTACACCGAAGAAAATTCTTAGATGGACACTGAACAAGGGCAAGAGACGACAAGGACCTTATTGAGGACCAACTTCCTCCACCTGGGATGGAGCTTATTCCAGGTGGAGGCGGCTGAGGGACATGAGTAGAATGTTTGCCCACCCCATCCCAAATGCCCAGCAGGGAGGTACCAAAATGCCAATGTACAAGGAGGAGTCATTGCCAGTCGTAGCCCTCCGCTGGAGCTCTTTGGACAATCCTTGAGAGCAAGATCGGTATGAACAACATTTTGCTAAGAAATGCAATGATGGAGAAAAGAGGAGCTCCTCTCCTAGAATCATAGAATGTTAGAGTTGGAAGGGACCTTGCAGGTCATCTAGTCCAACCCCCTGCACTCTGCAGGAGCATAGCCGAAAGAGAGCCCTACATACCTACAACATACCCAAAAGATGGTCGTCCAGCCTCCGCTTGAAAACGTCCAGCGAAGGAGCATCCACCACCTCCCAAGGCAGACTGTTCCACAGCTCAACCACTCTTACAATCAGGAGGTTTCTCCTGATATTTAGCCGATAACGACTCCCTTGTCATTTCCACCCATTAGACCTAGTCTTGCAATCCGGAGCAAGAGAGAACAGATCCGCTCCCTCTTCTACATGACAGCCCTTCAGATACTTGAAGACTGCAATCATGTCCCCTCTGAGCCTTCTCTTCCCCCAGGCTAACCAGACCCACCTCTTTCAGCCTTTCCTCATAAGACTTGGATTCCAACCCTCTGACCATCCTGGTTGCCCTCTTCTGGACACGCTCGAGCTTGTCAACATCCTTCCTAAAATGTGGTGCCCAAAACTGGACACTGGACTCCAGGTGAGGTCTGACCAGAGCAGAATAGAGCGGAACGACCACCTCCCGTGATCTGGACACCATGCTCCAGGAATTTCGGTATATGTTGGCGCAGAGAGGGCCACTACGATTCCAACAAGGAGAAGGGAGCTGGATGGCTCCATGCTGTGGCCAGTTTGATTGACGAACATGCAGTCAAGGGCTGTTTCCAGAGGTTCCTTTGCACAGCAAAGCCCAACCCTGAACAGGCAATTGAGAAGTGGGGTGTGTGGGGGAGGGGGGAGTCTGTGTGGTGGGGTGAATCTGAGATCCACTTGGAGGAGCAATTTCGTGGCTTAGAAATCAGCCTTAATAGGGCAGATCTTCCATTAACAGCTGTTTCCCTGCTCAGAAGTGAAAAGGACCCCCCCCACTTTCTCCCATACCTTTTGAAATGGGGAAAAGGGAGCTCCCACACACACACGCGCACACCAAGGCAAGGGTCACTTGGAATGCCAGGTGTAGGTGGGGGCATCCCATTCCTCCCCAGGTTGGACATCTTCCGGAAGTGAACTTCTGGGCTGTGGTGGACCTGCTCAATTCCCTGCAGGAGGGAGGATGCATGGGTGGAGGTTGGGAGGGGGGGCTTGGGACCATGATACCTGAGCACAGCACCATCATCCCCACTCCACAGACCATCCTCGGCCATTCACCACCCTAGTGGGGAAATCAGGGGGTACCAAAGTGCTTCCCCACGTGCCGCACCCATCAAGAATGCCCAGGGTTGTCCTTGCCTCTCTCAAGAGAGTTGCTGTGGCCAGGGCTGGTTCCTTCATAAGGTGGGGTTAGGCAATTGCCTAGGGGCACCGTCCTATGAGGGCGCCCCGCCAGCCTGCTGCCCCCCTCCCCCGCTGTGTCAAGACAGGAGGACGTCTCCTGATCCCACAGCAGTCAGCCAGTTGTGGAGACTCTGAGAGTTGAGGGGGCAGTTGAGGGGGTTGCCAATTTGGGAAATTCATTTGGGGGTGGAGCTCTGGAAGGGGTAGGGTTTGGGGGGGGTAGGCACCTCAGTGTGGTATGGTGCCATAGAGTCCACTCGCCAACCCTGCCATTTTCTCCAGGGGGACTGATCGCTGTCATCTGGAGATAAGTTTTAATTCTGGGAGATCTCCAGGCCTCACCTGGAGGTTAGCAAACGTAGTGGTTAGCCATTTTGGATCCCCCTCCCCAACTGTGGAGCTTTTCTTCCTGTATTTGAGGCATCCATCTGGGGCTCAGTTTTGTCTTCCTGGTAGGGTTCCCAACTCCAGGGCAATTCCTGGAGATTTAGGGGTGGAGCCTTGGGGAGGGACCTCAGTGAGGTACAATGCCATTGAGTCCCCTCCAAAGCAGCCATTTTCTCCAGGGGAGCTGGTCTCTGTGGTCTGGAGATCAGTTAAGAACATAAGAACATAAGAGAAGCAGTGTTGCATCAGGCCAATGGCCCCTCCAGTCCAACACTCTGTGTCACACAGTGGCCAAAAATACCAGGTGCCGTCAGGAGGTCCACCAGCGGGGCCGGAACTCTAGAAGCATCACTTGCCCCAGACTGGGAGTTCCTATCTATACCTTGTGCTTCATAGCCACTGATGGACCTCTGCTCCATATGTTCATCCAGTTCCCCCTTATAAGAACATAAGAGAAGCCAGTGTTGGATCAGGCCAATGGCCCCTCCAGTCCAACACTCTGTGTCACACAGTGGCCAGAAATACCAGGTGCCATCAGGAGGTCCACCAGCGGGGCCGGAACTCTAGAAGCCCTCCCACTCTTGCCCCCCCAACCACCAAGAGTACAGTGCATCCCTTGCCCCAGAGCCCCTATCTATACCTTGTGGCTAATAGCCACTGATGGACCTCTGCTCCATGTGCTTATCCAATTCCCTCTTGAAGCTGTCCATGCTTGTAGCCGCCACCACCTCCTGTGGCAGTGAATTCCATGTGTTCATCACTCTTTGGGTGAAGAAATACATTCTAAGAGATCTCCAGGCCTTACCTTGAGGCTGGCAACTGTACTTCCTCGCCACTAGCAAAGCAGGTTGTGTTTGTGCCTCTTTTACAGCCAGAAGTGCAGCAGAGGGGCCAGACTACGCTTATCCCACAAGGTCAGAATCTGGGGTTTTGTCAGTGGCTAGAAGGTGGGGCAGTGAAGGCATCTCTTGCTGAAAGTTCCAGGTGCGAGGCCCCTGTGTCTGAGACCTCCAGATTCCGTGGCAAGAGAGACTAGATAGCTAGATAGGCACACGGACCTCTCTTCCTGTCTTTACTCTTCTGCCACTGTGTCTCTCAGATGAAGATGAAGCCTCTCTCTCTGCACGCACCAAGAGAGAGAGATGCGGTCCTCTCTTGGCACCTGAGGCAAATGAACCTCTCGCCATCTGCTTCCATCCTTTCGCTAGTCAGTTAGTACTCTATCCTGTCCCTATTCTTACCTAGCCAAAGGGTACTTCTCAAATAAGGAGAGAAGTGTTTCTCTGCTAAACTAGCAAAGTGGCTCTGTGTAGCTTTGTAAGCCGACTAACCTGGTAAAGTGACGCTGCTGCGTTTGTACCTTTATTTCAGCACTCTGCTAACTAGTGGTAACTGGACTAACCACACCAGTTCACCACGATATCTCTTACCTACTGGAGTCCCCTGGCCAGAACCGGGTGAGAGCTCAGCCCAGAAGGTGAGGAGCCTCACCAGGAGGAGGAGGCCAGCGCAGTGCATGGTGAGGCCAGTCCGGGAGTCTTCTCCTCCTCTCCCCGTTCCCTCCGGCATTTATATGCAATAAGGCTGTCAGACACCAGTAGGGCGGGGCGGGGGTTGCACAGAGTTACAGCAGCAAGCCAGCAGAGCAAGGGAGAAGGTAGATGCGGCGGCCGTGTGGAAATATTTCTGGGAAAACCAGAATTGGGCAATAGACTGTTGCAAAGGCCCAAATGTTGGTGCTGAGAATGGGGCAACAGCTGCCCGGTCCTCACAACGCGCAGCTCATAAATCAACGGGAGGGAGATGCGTCAGCACTCACGTTTGTGCCACCTCCAGTCCTTTCAGGAACTGCTGTTTTATTTGGCTCCTTCTGGCAAGGAACTGGATTTCTCCAGGAGCAGCAGGCCCAGACAGGCTGGCACCAAGGTGTCTCCTCTTCTAGGTGTTTCTCTTGGGGTGTTTGGTTAGGGTAGCAGAGTGCTGCCCAGCCACAGAAGCGTGACTCTGGAGTGCAGTAAACAGATCTCCCAAGAGGTGTATGTCAAGGAAAGGTAAACTTGCATGTATTCAAGGAGATCCAGTTCACATCCAGGTCGCAGCCTAAAGGAGACAAAGAAGCCTAATCTAAAGAGGGCTTTCCAAGTCACAAATAGCCACCTTGTCCAGCATCATGGGTGCGGGAGTGTCAGGGCACTGTATCCATGGGAGAGACTTAAGAACACGGGAACATAAGAGAAGCCAGTGTTGGATCAGGCCAGTGGCCCATCCTGTCCAACACTCTGTGTCACACAGTGGCCAAAAAGACCAGGTGCCATCAGGAGGTCCAGCAGTGGGGCCAGGACATGAGAAGCCCTCCCACTGTTGCCCCCCACCCCAATCACCAAGAAGACAGAGCATCCCTTGCCCCAGACCAAGAGTTCCTACCTATACCTTGTGGCTAATAGCCACTGATGGACCTCTGCTCCATATGTTTATCCAATTCCCTCTTTTAAGAACATCAGATAAGCCAATGTTGGATCAGGCCAATGGCCCATCTAGTCCAATACTCTGTCACACAGTGGCCAAAAATACCAGGGGCCCTCAGGAGGTCCAGCAGTGGGGCCAGGACACTAGAAGCTCTCCCACTGTTGCCCCCCCCAAGCACCAAGAAGACAGAGCATCCCTTGCCCCAGACCGAGAGTTCCTACCTATACCTTGTGGCTAATAGCCACTGATGGACCTCTGCTCCACATGTTTATCCAATTCCCTCTTGAAGCCGTCCATGCTTGTAGCCGCCACCGCCTCCTGTGGCAGTGAGTTCCATGTGTTAGTTCCATAAAGCATCCTGGCCTTGTCATGCATCAGGGTAATGAAGCCACCAGGCTTGTGATCGCCCTCCTTGTCCTCTGGGCTCAGCTGGCATCAGTGTCCTGTTAGGAGGAGTCTCCTGGTAAGTGACTCCTCTTCAAGGCCCTCTCTGCTTGCTGGGCTGGCGGTGTGAACCAGTCTCCGGACAGGTGGCCTCCTGTCTAGCAGGTCGAACTAGCCCAAGGATGCTCCCAACCTCTCCCCTAATCTCTCCCCCAAACGTTTGGACCCAGACCAATATGGTGCCACATCGCTCTCCTTTCTGCTTCTGCTTCTCGGAAGTGGTTGGGTGGGAGGGGTCGGAAGGGGAGAGAATGGCTCATGGGGGGGGGGCGCTACCAGCCAGGCAGGACTGTTCCATGGAAGGGCTCTCCCTGGCAGCTGATTGACAGGCCTGGCGGGCATGGCTATTTTTAGCGGGCCTTTGCAGTTTGGGAACTTGACTTCCCCAAAGGAGCAAGTTCAGCATTTTTGCAGGTTTTCTTCAGGCGGCCTCTGTGCAAGTCTCGTCCGGAAAGGTTTATCCTCCAGGGGGATGAAAAGTTTCCAGCACCTCCTCCCAGGGCAGGTGCACGTGGCAAGGGGCCCAATGCTGGGCAGGGGCCCAATCCACAGCGTGCTCTCTACCCAGAAACAGCACCCTCGTGGAGGGCTGGGTCCCTTGGCTACTTCTGCTCCTGGACGATGGTTGCCAATTTTTAAACTGGTCTTTTCTAGCTTTCCCTTTAAAATCAGTTCGATCCACAGCAAATACCAAGAGATGTTATTCGGTTAGGAGGACGGACTCTAATCTGGGAGAACAAGTCTGTAGCTTGGGTGAGCTCCTGAACTCAGGCTTATTGCTGGATAAGCAGGTGGCAACTGTGGCCAGGAGTACCTTTTACCAGGTTTGATCCTTTAGCCAACTGCTGCCTTTCCTAGGCAGGAAAGATCTGGCCACTTAGGTACATGTGGCCTGTGATAACATTTAGATTAAATGACTGCAATGTACTCTACACGGGGCTGCTCTTTAGGGTTGCCAAATTGTTTTCGGCCAGGAGCGGGGGGCTCCCGGCTGGCGTCCGGGGTATGCGTGTCACCCGGATGTGACGTCGCACGCTGGGGGCGGGGCCATGGCCATTTGAGGGGGAAACATGCGCATGCGGGGGTGGGGTTTCCCCGGGCCCGATTTTTGTCGCGTCAAAAATCGGGCCATCAAAGCGGGGGATTCCCCACCCCCTGGCCCCATTTGGCAACCCTATTGGCTACATTGGGGGGGTGTTGCCTAATATGCAAACGAGTTCCTCTACAAAAAGAGCCCTGGCGGGGTACACATCCAATCTCTTCCTCTTCCTCTTCTTCACATGACGGCATCCCTGTGTCTGCCATGAGGATGTGGCCATCAGTTTAATACAATTTGAAAATGCCCTGAAGTCCCAGTCTTGATCAGGCCTGCAACCCCAAGTAGCCATTCAGAGAATATATAATGACAAGAGAAAGACCCGCGAAACTCGCGGGGGCGGGGGTGGGGGAGGAACTCAACAGGCGGAGGAGGAAGAACCCTCCCGTCGGTTCCCCGTCTCCTCCACCCCCGGCTCGCCACCCCCCAGTCTCTCTTCCCCCCC